>NW_010404208.1:4149-34358 GCF_000710305.1 Buceros rhinoceros silvestris | reverse complement strand
ATGCCCCCCTTCTCAAACCGCGACAGTAATGCAGAAACAAATTTCATAGTAAGTAAAGGAGACCCATTTTCCATCAGGTAACATGGAAACACATTCTACGTTTATCACACTTTTAGTTGAGGGATCACTACCTTATGAGAGTACCACAAATTGCTGTGTCAAAACCAGAAGCTGTAGCTTTAGGCAATCTCAGCTCATTTTAAAAATGTAGGAGCCAATGACTCTGAACCCTGACTGAATGAACTAGAAAATTTTAATCAAGAAATATATTCAGGTATCAGATTCAGGCAATCACGAAAAATGTTGCCTTGCCCTTGCAAGAACCAAAGACTTCAGATTGTAACCAGTGCACACTGTGTCTTCCATCCCTCACAGAATCTTTTAAATCTTGGGGATTTTAAGGTTAAAAAGAACACTTTTTATCACAACAAAACCAGTGTATTTTAAAGCTTTTTTCCATGTAATACAAATCTTAAAAATTCATAGTCATAAAATTCCTAGCAACTTTCAGCTGATTTTTGTGTTAATATCTTTTCCCAGATGATTTCCATTTTGACAACAGAGCAAGAGAAGGCAGCTGAAATCATTTAACTGTGCAAAATTTAATTGTTATGCAGTACAACAAACCCCAGAAATTTCAAAGATAAACTAAGAACTGGAAAGGTAAAAACAAAAGTCAAAAAGAATCTGATGACAAAAAACGAGATGAATTCTTTGGGTAATGGCTGAAGACATGTACCAATAAGCATTAGGGCTACACTTCCCAAGCTGGAACTGAAGGACCAAAATCATTTAACTAGAGGCCAAAAAAAGATGTCTGTTCTGCAGACTGAGGAAGAGGACGTCTATGCAAGATGCAGTACACCCACCAGAATGACTCCTTGGACAACGACATCTTGGGCCCTCTTCCCCAGTGTCGTGGAAAAGTGTCCAAACCATAGTGTTACAGTGTGTTTTGGGGTCCATGTCTGTCAAAGTTTCCTGGTAATATCACTGCATGCAAATAACTCACTGCAATAACCTAAGAACAAAGATGGACTCCCTGCAGACTTGCATCCTCATGGCTGGGTTAAAAGAGTTCTTTCTCACTTTTTCCCCCTGGGATCTATTTAACTATCCAACACAGGACAGACCCCAGTGAGAATGCTACCATGAGATTCACTCATTGCCTAGCAGTCAAGGCATTGTTGCCCAAACATGGATCCACATTACTGCAGGAAAGAGCACACGCCTGGCCCTTCCACATCGCCCTTGCATATTCAACATAGAAAAAAAGTGTATCACAAAATTTGGAGGAGATGTTTTTCTAACAGGACACATACCAATTTCTTAAAACGAGAAAACACTAAACAGATAGAGACAATACGAACACCTACTAGCTGGACAGCCGACAGCTTCCAGATATATGTGACTACCCTGCTCAGTCTGCCCTTCCCTCCTTTGCAGAAAAACTATTAACACCACCACCAGTCCCCCACCCACCCCAAAAAAAAAAAAACACACCAGGATTATGTCTAAGCTGTTACTAAAAAGGACAGACGCAGATCTATTGACACTACAGTGAAAGCCAAACCTTTTGGGGAAAAGGGAAGTAAGAAATAAGAGGATACACATAGTAAAGTGGTGACTGCCCCAACACTACCCCTTCCTTTCCCCCAGCATTTTCCTCTGTTGTTCCATTCATTAGCCCAGCCCTCACTAATGAACTCTTAGATGCTCCACTCCCTCCACCTACCAAGTTTCCCAGACTTTCCAAAGCCACCTGCAACAACACCACGGGAGCTGTGGGATTTCTGACACTATGAGTCTGCCTCTAATAATTTACTTTTGGATCAGAATCTTTACTGCTACACTGCAATGACAGGAAGATAAATAGATATTTTCCAGCTTCTTTGCTGTCTGGCAGAGGATTAAGATAAGTAATGCAAAAGTATAAAGAAAGATTTGGAATTTGTGATTGTGTTTCTGACCACGAAGACAGTTCCCAAAAGCAAACGACACGTAGAAGCACACAGGTCACTACTGGTGTCAGTGTCTACTACTAATCTCCTGCAAGGGTGCGTAAGATCAAGAAGAAAGCACGCTTCTAGGAATTGGCCAAAGCACCAGACTGCTGGAAGATCTTTTTAATAAGCTGGGAAAGCATTAAAAAAAAAGTTACACCAAAAAAGACATAATTAAAAAGAAGTGGTCAGGGTTGGGAGACAAACTCCTTTGTAAATAAAGTTGTGGCTGCTTTACAAATCCTTGCTACAGATACATCAGCTCCTTCCTTGCATTGGCAAGTCAGAATAAGTAGCTGTAAATACAGAGCACTCCTTAACGTGGAGTATTTCTAGTAGTAGTAAATAAGTAATAGAGACCAAAGGCCTAAATATCACACTGATGGTTATCAGTATTAGTAAAAAAAACCATTGTTTTTAGAGAGGGAATCAGAAGTGGTGTTTAACCAGTAAAGCTCCATTTAATAAAAGGAAGACTATTAGAAAATTGTTTCTTGCCTTTCCATGATTAAGATACTTATATTAAAACTTGTCACTGTCAATATGAAATTATATGGCAATTTTTCTCACAATTAAAATGACATGGCTATTAAACCTGCAAAGTCTTTTTTTATTTTTATATAAAGTAACAAAAAGTGCGTAAGGAGACTTAAAACAGATACCATGATTTTGCTTGTCCTGAAAGGTCACTATTTCATACCAATGAAGATTCAAATGAAAACACAGATTAAACATATATTGAAATCTCAACAAAATATTCCTTATGTATTGTACACCATGCTCAAATAAAACCAGCAGTAGATCCATTTAATATTTTTTACAATATTATAAAAGAAACCCAAATACTGAGATGGAAAGGTATTCACATTGCCTTCTTAAAGCCTCTCAGACATGCCAAATTTAGAGGCATCTGACTTTTTCCATGGATTAAGACAGGGGCCTTCTAGATCCCCAGGACTGCAACCATTTCAGGGACCCTGCATGTGTGAATACTTACTTCCCAAAGGATGGCAAAATTTTCTAGTTAAAATGAAATAGTTATAAGAATTTAGTTATAAACCAACAATAAATAAAAGAAATACATCTTAGGGGTTTTAGAAATACAGCTATAATCTACCACACACAGAAGGGTCAGTAGAGGGCTTTAAGAATCCTCCATTCATACAAAATTTAAACACTCTCTTCTGTCCAGAAAAAGAAAAATATTTTACAACCCACTGCTTCAATTTACATCAACGATAAATGAAGAGATTCAAGCTTAGTATTGCTAGCTGTATCATTTGTGCATTTTAGAAGCAGAAGTATTTCTCAAGTCTGTTTTTATTCACACAGAACTCCATAAGTTATCCTAAAAAACAAATAAAAACTGTTTTTTCACTCAACTTAAGTGAGCAGCAGAGAAAAATATTCTCATCTTACTCTATTTGCAGACTTCCAGCTACATGTTAAAGCCTTCACCAAAGAACTATGGAAATTCCACAACACAAACATGCTAAATACAGCAGAAATGTACAGGTTCACGATGATGTAGGCGTGGGGAAAGCACAGAAGTTCAGCAATGCACTTCATTCCTGGCTCAGATGAGGTGGAATAACTAGTGCTCCAGTGCTAGCATCCAAAACTAATTACTTTCACAGATGACTCTAGCTATTCACGATGCATCAGTCACCTAATAGAGCTCCTCACAGTGTGCTAGAGAAGTAACGGTCAGAAAACCACACTTTGAAATAACACAAAGCATGTTTGGGATTTTCTTTGCACAATATTTTCCCCAATATTACTTAGAATCCTTATTTTGTCTTGTTACTCTACTAATTTCCATAGCTCAAATACATGAAAATGTTGCAAGAACACAGACTAACTTGACATCTTTTGGTTTTCTGCCTACATTAAAGTGTCGGTCAAAATAAGTAATTATATTCTCAACCCCATAAACTACTGCAGAAAAGCTAAATCACTGCTCAGCTAATGTAGTCTCAATAAGGCAGGTAGTGCAGAAAAGCTCATCTCCTGTTAGCCCATTTTTTGTAACTTACACTGAGGCCTCTTTAAAAGAGGTACATTCTAATCTATGGAAGCAACCAACTGCCATTTAACTACCTCAATGAAACGGAGCACAGATCAGATCTCATCACATCTTGATCCAGTGAGCGCAACAACCAACACCCACTTATTTCCCCCTTAGCTGCCCCCAGATACAGTTGCATATATTCAAACCATAGATCTCCTTACAATAAAATAGAAAGGACAGATTTTCCATATAATGTCCCCAACTGACTTAAACAAGACATCTTATAAAACCTTATAAAACGTTTTATATCTCTACAGAAACAAATTTACATTAAGCCATTATTCCTCAACAACCATGAGTTTCTCACTCTAGCCACTGCTGCTTGAATTTATCTTATGCTCAGTGTAGTGTGACATGGCCCCAAGTTGAAGAATACATGTACGTTATTTACCTGCCCTAAATGTCTAAGTACAGACACACACACAAAAAAGTTATGTATGCTGAAGTCTAGGCTTTGTAATACAAAAATTATACAATCAACATTCCCAACTTCTTCTTGACCTACCTGTAGAAATTTTCATGTTTTTGTTGTCTTTAACTTCACTTTGTCTTACAGTCACTGTGAAAGGACAGAAAACTAGACATTCCCGCAATACTCTGACAGACAAAGGTTTTTTCATCTCATGTAATCTACCGTATAGTTACATATTCCTATCCTCAAAGGCCGGGCATACACTCACATAACTCTTCAGTCTTAATTTGTCAAAACATACCTGTAAGGTAAGAATTACTTTTCCCACTGCAGAAGTGCAAATAAAGGATCTGGTGGTGCAAAGCTATAATCTCATCATGGTTTTGGAGTTCAGTGGAGACATTTGTCAACATGACATGCTAACAAGCATGCTAAAACCGCTCATCTTCCACTACCTGCCATTTCATAAGCTCTTCTCAAATTCAGTATGAGATGTGCTTGTCCTCTACGTTACAAATTATGAACACACTCTGCATTCACCCGTGTACACACGATTTCTAAGGCTTCAGCAGAAGCAGGGAGCTTACAAAGTTAAGATAGGGACCATTCTTAATGCAAGATTTACTGTTAAATATAGTTCTTAACCATCCACCTTACATTTCACAGGTTACGTTATGGGTTTGTATAACTCTCAGTTAAGTATGCTTTTATTTTAATAGGAAGGACAAAAAAAACTCGGATCCAGCTACTTGCCAAATCAGAATCCCAGAATAATCAGGATCTGCTTCTAAACAACAAAAAAAGTCTAATAAATTTTAAGTGGTGTCATTTTAAATTACACCAGTTTAAAGAACTGGACTTCATATCTGAACTTGATATTAGCTTATGTCAAAAATACAAAACCAAACAGCTGCCTTTGATGTGACTGATTAAACAACTTTTGTCTCTGGTATTACTAATGGAATGAGTAAATGGGTTGTAACATAATGTACAATAATTCAGTTACTAGTAAACATTTCATGGAGATCAGGGCACTGGAGTCTCAGTTTATGCTGAATGATTTTATAGACAAATAAATAGGGGCTTAAATGCCAAATTAACATACACTGTTAACAGGGTACCTCAAGACTATTTGGTGAGCCATTATACACAGTGGCCTGTGGGTATTGCGGTTGGAGGTACATACAAGCATAAAACAGTTACTATTAAAAAATTAAATGCTATTTCCAAACGAGGTTCAAGACTCTTGCGCTCTCCAAATCTCTTTTCCAGAAAAATCAAAACAAATTTGGGAAACCAAGTGGTTTTAATTGGAGGTAATCTAATATTGGAAAGGATTTTCAAGCCACTTTCTCCAGAATTTTGCATTATAGGAACAACTGCCTTCCAGCAAACATAGTTTGAGATTAGCAAAAAGGTTTCTGAGAGTAAACACTTCAAAACTAACTTTGAGCATACTTCCTACATTGGCTTCATATACTGAAAATGTATTTCACAGTCCTCTACACCTCTAGCTGCACAGCAAAACTGGGGAGTACAGCTTTTCTGCATAGAAAAATACAGAAATTAGAATTTCCATACCCACCAATAGAGGAAAAAACATTTTACTTGGCACTTATGTTTGTTACTGTGTTTAGTCACCTCGAGTTTGCAAATACAACGCACCGCTACACAAACACACTAGAAACTGAAGCTTAGTTCAGTCTTACTATATATATACTAACATGACTATGAAAAGTCATTGCTATTGATAAATATCTAGTATATCAAATAATGAGGCAATGGAAGACATATACACTGCGGCTACTCAGCAAGTTAACAATAGCTTACCTTTACAGCAAAAAAAAAAAGCATTTCAAAAAATGCTAGTAGCTGTATTTTTGCAAAGCTTCAATATTTCACTCCCTCCCCAAAAAAGTAATTTTATTTACAAAGCACATTTTTAAAAAGTGATGCTTCAATGAAAGAGAAGAAGGGAAGAAATCTGCCTTTAACAGCAGCAGCCTCTGTATTTCGCTGTTTGGAAGGGAACCTCCGCACCACGTTTTACTTGGACATGCTAAGCTGCCACTGCTAAACACAGGCAGGACGGTGCAGTCGTGACAGCCAAATCCTTATACAGTAGCAAGCACTACGCAATAAACTGTTCTGAATACTGGCCTGTCTCACCTGCTTTAAGCATATGAACAAACCGCTACATTTTTAAGTGGGTTTTTTTTTTTTTTTTTTAAATCAACTCAGTAAGAATTTGGGAAGAGATACCAAGGAAAGGCAAACAGATGGAGAGACTAGCTGACACGTAACAATAGCTGGTGAAATATTACTCTTATTTTCTGTAATAAACACCAAGATCAAAACATTATGCAAGTTAAATTTCCTTGAAAGGTTCCCAGCAGGAGTCTTCCTTTTGGTTTGTGCAGTACGCGATTTCCTCTCACCCACAAAAAACATACCAAGAATGTGCATGTGCCACTAACACTAAGCAGCACTTCCTTAATCACTCATTTCCAACAATTTATGGATGATCAGTGGCAAAAACGAGCAAAAATAATGAAAGCATGCAATGAAAGCTCGTTGAGACAAACTGGCTTGGACTTCCTACTCATTTCTGTGTCTCTTTAAGATGGGGGTCTGATACAAATTAGCCACTGGGGAAAAAAGTCATCTGGTCATAAAATACAGTACAGGGTCACTTTTATGTAAGTTTGCCAAAAGGGACATAAACCAGGACAATTTCAAACTGTGACACAGGATAGAAGTATATTAAAAAAATCTTTGTTCCTCCTCCATTGTGCTGTCATGTTGCTCAGCTTTATAGACATTCTGAGCACCAGCTCCGGCCTCTTCGCTTCCACCTGGTCTACCTAATTAATTAAGCAAGGAAGTTACCTCAAATTTTTGTACTATTTGTTTTTATTATCATGCACTTCTTTTGATGTTCCAGGAGTTAACCTCTTAATCCACAGACTCTGTGTGTTGTGTTCTGAACATTTTGGGATGTCTGGATAATTTGGGTAATTGGTCAGGATGTTGCTGTCGCTCATGTTAAACTTTATGCCATGACTTCAAGTTCAAAGATCAGTATTAAGGTAAAATACTTCATAAAGCCTATTTAAAACTCTGCGCTCGTGATTACGCAATACCTAGTCATTCCAGTTTCTCACAGACGTAAATCGCACTTTTTGTATTTTCTTACAAGGAAATTACTCCCAAGCATCTTTATCTTTGTCAACTTCAAACAAATACAAATTTCAGTTGAAGTTACATCAAGAGAAAGCGTATTTTAAAGGTCAGGGAAAGGTATAGCAATTATGTCCTCAGAAATGCTTGCCTCCTTCACACAGCAGCACGCATCTAGCATCTATTTTTCTGTGCAGTCTAATCAACGCACAGAAACGTCAGCACTGAGAACTACACCAGACTCAACACAATTTGAGAAGGCCAGTGACAAGAACTGAGAGAGTATCTAAACGAAAAAATACAGCTTTATGCCCAGGCTCTACAAAGGAAGACAAGAAGAATATAGAAAGATATGAAAAAGTTTTTAACACCTATGCAAACGAAAGTTACTCCAGGAACTCCAACAGCTCAGTTAATATATTACACCAGCTACGGTGTAATATATGATAGCAACCTCCAATAGTCTTGAAAAACCTAATTCACACGTGCACATGAAGATATTTATGTGTGCATAAATATACACACGGCATGTACTCATACATACACAAAGATATACATATGCACATATTCATATTGCACATCTAGTATACTGCTTGTTCCTGAAAACAGAAGTCTGCAGCTGCCATCAAATGCAAATAAACTACAACAAGGAAGAGCACTTAAGCTCTTTAAAAGGTCATGGTCAACCTCCTCAGACCCCAAATGCTCTTTTTGAATTAACATAGTGGTTCCAATTCAAAAATAGGCAGAGAATCAGTTTGATTTTCAGCATCCATCCATAGTGAGTGCCTAATTTCCGTATTTCTCTCCTCTGTACAATATGCAAGTCCTTGGTTGTTTTAAACTGTTGCCCTGGGGAATCAAAACAAGTCTGTAAGAGGGGCCATGTGCCATTTTGAAAGTATACTAGCAACCACGAAAAAAAGCCACAGTAAATTTAAAGATGGTTAATCAAACCAATTCTGATCATGAAACTTAAACAGTTAAGGGGGCAATACCTCCTTAGAAGAACATGGAAAGAAAAGCTATACAAAGCTCGTACAAGCTATCTGGAATATCACAGCTTCCAAAGAAGTTCACATTACAGCCAATACGCAAAATTAACTTTTATAGCGTTATCTATGATAAACATTCAAACAAATGTCTAAAAACTTTGGAGCTTAGGTTGACAAACAGTAACAACTAATACTACTGTCGCAAATTAAGCTGAATAAAAATTTTTTAAATGGATTTCAAAATCCATTCAACTTCAGAACTGAACCTCTTTTAATATTCATTTTTCAGAACTTCTGTTAAAATCCAACAAGTAATTCTTACGTGAACACCCTCAAATAGACATCTTCATTGTACGTACCTAAATCTCTAATGATCTTTTTAATCATTATAAGGAAGGTAATTCTACGACAAATTCAAAATGATCTGCATAGAAGTTTGCACTGGAACAGTCTTTTTATCCAAAGTTTAAGCTGAGCTGGGTATCTAGAATCAACTGGTTTCCCTACTCCTTGTATCCAACTTCAACAGAAAGATTAAAGGTTACATTACACATCCTGTGCCAAACCTCCTTATTGAATGGCTTCACATTCACAGATCATCTCGCTCTTCTCAAATGCTGCAAGTTTTGCCAAATGTATGAAACATTCTTTTAAACTGAGATCACTAAAAATCTGATTTTGCCAGGTAACAGTTATAGCACCTAAATGATGTTTTATCTCTCTGATCCACTAGTCTGATGTAATGAATGACAAAACACGACTTTTTTTTTTTAAACTTCCACCAGTTTAATCAAAGCCAAAATAATTTGTTAAAAGTACCAGAATTCAACAAAGCAATCATGGTCTCAAAATCTTCTCTGAAAAGAGATACACAATGTGCCAAAATCTGGGCAAAGTAAAAAAGATGGGAAGTACCCTTCACAGATTCTAGAACTGAAAAGTTCATCTGTAATCCTGAGTTCAATTAACTATCTTTTTTTCCAGATTCTGATCACGTGATGTAATAAATAATATATATATTTTAAAGAATTACAAGTAGATTAATTTATCTGCATCAGAATTGGAACAGGACACTCAATTTTAACTATCAGCTTAGTCCAGAAGCGACATTTGTCACTTACTTTCTAAGGAAAGCCATCAAAGACAAGGTATGTTCATATTAAAATGGGCAACAGCTCCTACATCTCCACCAATAGCTTTAGTGCTCACCTGAAGCTGGTAAAACAATACAGTATGTCTGCATCTATTTTGAATACTTTTTGACAGAGCCGCCAGGTAGAACAAACATTAGTCAAAGGCCCTGAGTACCAACATCACACTTGGCTTCTGGGATGTACCAAAAACAACCAGGAAAAGTCAAAGTAACAAAAAAAACCCCAAAACTGGGTTGTGTCATGCCCCCCACCCCATAGGTGGATTTTGATGCTATAATCTGATCTCATCTACCCCCATGAATAAGCAAAACCACACTGAAGTATCAACAATGGTCTTTTTCCTAACAGCTGCAGACAGATTACAGTTCTATCTCATCTGGAGTTACAAATGCTTCCAAGCATAAACAAGTAATGGTGATCCTATTTAGCGTGAATAGGATTTATTGATGGCCAGTATTGAAAGTTTAAAAGTTATACGTGAAGTTAAAGTTTCACGTAAAGTGCAAGTTTAACTCAGCTGGGATACATAATGCATCTGCTGGAGCGAACAGAAACGTACAAGTCAAGGGGACACCCCAGCAAGTACCGTACATGGTACAAAAATGGAGAGAATCCTTGGTTTTGGTTGCACTGCAGGAGACAAACCCCACTTAAATCCATAAAATGATTTATTTTTTAGAAGCATAGATATACATTAGCTGTGGCTAGAGTTAAAAGGAAAATGGAGTGGCCTCCACCTGAAAACTGGAAGGACAAAATGAGTTGCTAGAAGTTCTTAGCCCTATAGTACCTAAAGTAAAGGAAGAAGAAGAGAGAGGATTGTTTTCCAGCCAAGCTGGATTAAGTAGAGCTAAATGTAGTACTCCATCACTAAACTCCTTCAAAGCGGGACTCATTAGCTTGCTCATCCAAACTCGTAACTGAAATAACCCGGATGCTTCTACACTTTGGTCACCACAAACTAACACTGCAGTAGGCACCAATGAGCTAAGAAGAGGCTACACCAAGCAAGTACGTACACACCATTCTGGCTGGGTCCTGCAAGTCCTTTCTGACACAGCTATATCGCTCACTCTATGTAATCTCCCAGTAGCTTCAGTTATAGAATAAAGTCTCTGTTTCTTCACATTATTACCTTTGAACTAAATTTTTCCTTCATACTACACTAAGTATCTTTTTTTTTTCTGTTGCTGTTGTCTGTTTTCTCTCTTCTCTAGATGAACCCTAAAATCCGAAACTGAATGCGGTACTTGAGCTTTCCCCAGTTCCACCAAGAACAAAAATGGCAACTTCCCTACCTCTATGTCAATTCCTGTCAATGTGGGCAGGAATCACGTTTTCCTTCCCACCACAGTCATTCCCCTCAGTGATTTACGTCACACGTGATCCACCAATGACCCATAGTCTTCTGTATCTATCTTCAATGCATTTCCTTTTCCTGATTTCAAATCACTTTTCAAGATCCTTTGCTTTTACCCAAAGGGCACAGAATTCCCTCAAGTGTAGTAACATTAAAAACAAATGTGTAATCATTTGGACAATGAAGATTAATGAAAACATGCTACAATTGGTCCCCAGACAGTCATTCCAGTTTAATTCACTTGATATTTACGATTTGAAATTCATTTTGCTGTGCCTCCCATTACAGTAATTTTTCATTGCATTTCTTTAGTTCACATAGTAACACAGTCGTTATCACCTCACTGTTCAGAAATTGCCTTGCCAAATTCCACACTTCGCTGAAATACTCTGCCTTCTCAACTTGAATATATTCAGCTAAGTTGAGTATTTCTAGTTATTTTCTACCCATTTAAGAGAGTTTTCTTAATGTGTTATACTTAATACTGATCACAGCTGAACCTGTTCTGGGGATGTTTGTAATCTTTAAAATTCACAAATCAAGCTTGTTTTCTCTGGGCCATCTGTTATTTAAATCACCCTTCCCATTAGTAAGAAGCCTGTACCCCTTTCCCTTGTTACTTCATTTCTGGTGTGTTTATTGGATTTTGACTCCAAAAAAAATATTTTAAAAAAATAAAAACTTGATTAAAGCATTTCATTATTAAAAGAAAAGAGACAAGTCATTCTCTTGATCTCAGTACATGAGGCTTTTCAAGGACTTTTTTTCCCCTTAAGATTAATCACAGCCACACACTGGACACTCGTTTCACTTGCTTGTGCAAGAGCCCGCATCTCTATATACACAGTCACGTAAGCATGTACATTGCAGCACCAAATCCTCCCAAATTTGTAATTCCAGTTTCATCAGAAACAAAGGAAGAAAATAGAACATATACTGTAACTACTTTGTATTTAACAGTTCTTTCCTACCTTTTTTAAGCCAGCAAATCCTTCTGATTCCAGGAAGAAAAAAGCAAAGGGCATCAACACAAACAAACATAAATTCGAAAAAAGAGAAGCAAGATTCCATAAACCTGCAACAAACAAGAACAAAGTTTACATTGTAAGTTGGTTTTTTTTCTTTAGAAGTTAAAGATAGTACATTTTCCTCCCTTACATATAACGATGTAGTAAACATACAAGCACTAACAGAAGCCAGGTTTTTATGGAGATATATATACTTATTTACAGGTCTTTGCAGTAAAATTCCCCGTTTCTCTGCTTAATGATCTTCAATGAAAAATTGGACACCAGCTTCAACAGCAGCAAATGTCTCAAATCCTGGGAGACAGACACTCAGGTGGACTACTTCCACAGTATCCCGCTGAAGGCTCTTTAGTTAACTATTTTAAAAGTTTTCAAAGCAAAACTGTTTTACTACTATTAGTGAGCCTTACAAAATTCAGTTCCATGTACTCACTTCTTCCCGTATTTTTTCCTCATGAGAAACTTAGAAATCATGGATTTTGTCATGAGCAATAAACAAATGCCATCACCTCGAAATTAGGAGAAGGTATCATGGTAACAGCACCAGTTGCCTTCTACAGAGAGATGCTTGGCTCAGTGGGCAAAAGAAGAGCAGTAGATGTTGTTTATTGGGTGTCTGTAACTTTAGCAAGGCCTTCCAACATCTTCTCCCATAAATCTCCCTATAGTCCAATTAATGAAGTACGGGCTAAGCAAGTGGTCTCTGAGGTGGACTGAAGACTGGCTGAGCTACTGGGCTCCAAGGGCTGAGACCAGCAGTACAAAGTCAGGCTAGAAGCAGTCACCAGTGGTATACCCCAGAGGGTCAATATTGGATTTAACATCTTCATTAACGACCTGAATGATGGGACAGAATTACATCCTCAGCAAGTCTGATGAAGACACATAATGAGGAGGAACAGTGGCCTGCCACTCAGATGAACCTGAACAGGCTGGACAAACGGGCAAGAGCGCACTGGGGACTGACAGTCCCAAAAACAGCTTTGCAGAAAAGGCCTTAGAGGTCCTGTAGGACCAAGTCGAACACGAGCCAGCAATATGTCTTTGCAGTAGAAGTGGATACTACATCCTGGTCTGTGCTAGAAGCTGCCAGCAGGTCAAGGGAGGTGATCCTTCCTCTCTGCTCATAGCACTGGTGGCATACATCTGCATCCAGTTGTGGGCTCCGCACAAGGCAGACATGGCCATACTGGAGCAAGTCCAGCAAAGGACCACAAAGACGATTAGAGGATTGGCACATATGTCATACAAGGGGAGGCTGCAAAAGCTCGAATTGCCTACCCTTGAGGAGAGGGGACTTGGGGAGATTTTATCAATGTATATAAATATCCAACAAGGGAGGAGAAAAGGAAAACAGAATTGGTCTCTTCACAGTTGAATCCAGTGAATGGAGAAGAGGCAATGATCGTGAATTGAAAAAAAAACAGAAAACCTACTTAAAACATAAGAAAAAAGGGGGGAAAAAATATCAGTAAAACACTTTTCACTGTGAGTCTAGTCAAACACTGCAACAGGTTGCCCACAGAGGTTTGTAATCTCCATCCTTCAACATACTCAAAATCCAAATGGGCACTGCCTTGAGCAGCCTTCTCTAACTGACCCCACTGTGAGCAGGGGGAGCAGACTAAACTATTTCCAGAGGTCCCTTTCAACCTCAAAGTCACAACAGCCTCTGTGATCTAGTTGAAAAAACAACTACCTAGAACTAGAGCATCTGTAAGACACATGTGACATCTGCAGGAAGGGAAAAGGTTTAGGAAACAACCTGAAGTGATAACTGACCTCCATTAAGGGTACCTGCTCTAGTAAGATTTTCTAAGCGGAACACTTTCAGAACAGCCAGTTTCTGGTGCTTAAACACAAATGCATCATCATCCAATCAAACATTGTGCAGCATTTGCACAATGTAGTAGTTAACGGGTTTAACTAATGTCACGTGCTCTGCAACCTGAAAACACAAGCTTTTCTTTCGTAGTAAAGCAAAACAGACTTAGCACCCCACCTTCCCTAAAACATACACGTTTCCACAGTTCTGCAGGACTACACTACATCACCTGAAATCCAAAAAAGAACATCCCCCATAAGAAAATCTGAACCAACAGCTTTCTTTCTTCTCATGTACAGGCTTATTCATTTTCTTCTTTGAAATTGTCCATTTTGGAACAATGAGGGAAGGAGAAGTATTTACTGGATGTCTGAGGAAATTCATTATTGAGAAAAATTCCTACGTTTAGTTCCAAATGCAAAATAGTTTGCAGTTATGTTCACCTACACCTCCTTATAAAAATGCTTTCAGCACATACCCTTCCTTTTTCCTTAAATAAAATTATTTACATTTCAAGAAGAAATAAAAATGAGGGGGGAGTAGGGGGTCAAGAAATCTACTTCAACAACTGATAGCACCAGGACACCAGGAACCAAACAAGCTACAGAAAACAAAACAAGAAAATTCCAAAAGATGTGTGAAATATAATACTCAATTGCTAAAGAAAACAGACTGCTAAAGGTGGCTAAACTCCAGTTAACAAAGAGGGGGATTTTTCCTTTTGAATTTGCTTAGCCAGGAAGCTCCTGTTACCATTCAAGAAACATTCAGGCATAGCAACATCAGCAAGAATGTCATTAACAGCCCTCACTAGGGGTACATTAACTCAAGCAGTCTGCCTACTTTTTTCTGAGGTTTTGTGTATGGGGTTTGTTGGAGTTTGGTTTTTTTTTTTTGGTGTGGGGTTTGTTTTTTTTTTTTCACTCCAGAAAATTAAGACACTAGCGTAAAAATACAAATGCTATTAAATGTGGGTGTGGGTCTTATTTGAGTGGTTTCCTGTAGCTGCAGACAGACAGTGCATTCAGTTACCTCATGCAAAGCTGAGTACCTGGTTGTCCTGATTTCAGCAGCTCTATTACATGTGGATCTACAATGTAAAACAGTGCTTAGGAGCTGCATAGCACGTACAGAGCACTTTAAAGGAGGGGAGAGTGGTGCTCATCTGGGGTGACTTAAGTTTAAATCCACAAATTCACACATTAGCAGCTGACAGGAACAGTATTTACAGAATATTAAACCACGGAGCTACAACATGCACATCAAGTTATTACAGGTAAGGACAGAGTTGTACTGCTGCTGACATACATATATAATTTCCTTGAAGGGAATGTACAGACCCCTCTTCTTCCCCTGCTGTATTTCTTATCCTAATGTCATAGTTGAGAAATTAAAATAAACTCAGAAGTAATTTTATTGTAATTACAACTAGTACCTTATTGACTACATCACAGAATTGCTTGAGAGACACTTGCAAATATCAACATACATAAAAGCTTTAAGTAACCTATTGTAGTATTTTTTTTTCCATTTATAGCAACCTAAGAATATCACCCATAAAAGTTAATAGAACATAAAAATTAAAAACCTCTCAGCCTTTGGCAAACAGTCTGGACCCTCACCGACTTTTCGCCTGTCTTTTTCAGGGCGGTTTCATTACGTTTTACCCCCACCTGCTGGTTGCATCCACCAACAGCACAAGGGAATATCCAGCCGGCAGAAGTATTTCCCAGTTTAGCTCAACATGTATTAGGTAAGTGTTTACTCTAGATCCAGGAATTGGCTTTCTGCCTAGTTTCAAAAATAAGAGGCATATTTTCTCTATTTTTCTATACAACACAAAGTCTGTAGTATCAAAACCCTTAATGTTTTGTTCAAGTACCTCAGGCTATATCTTTAATTGACAAATCTAACAAAACCAAACTGTTTTAAAAAATACAAACATTCCCATTTTATTACACCGGCAAAGCAGTAAGCGAACCATCCATGAAGGTTCTGCTAGACAGTATTGCAGCGATATGAACACTTTCTGAAGGCGAGTGCTGCTGACAGCACTGCCAGCTTCAGAACCTGCCCAGGTATTTCCGACCTAACTTCTCAAAGGGATTGCCACCACATGGAGCAGGCTTTTCTGGAGCAGGGCCATGTCCCTGTGCTAACCTAGTCAATGCCACAGGAGGGAGCCCTTCCCCAAGGCAACGCTTCCAGATGAAGTACACTGATTTCTGCCCAGTTGCAATAACAGAAGCCCGTGGTCACATACAGAATCTACTGACTTTTCTGAGGTCTTCACCATCTGCGGTAAATCTTGGTTTAGTTCAGTCACATCCACCCCTAGCCTAAGCTCTACAATACACACAAAATCATTTTTTAAAGAATTTTCATTCTCTGAAATATTTTATTGTAGTTTTTCCAAAGTCACATCAGACACTGAAAGAAGATTTTCCATTAAATTTTTTTTGTGTCTGTAAAATATACAAATTTGACTGAGGAGCTAAATCTGTGTAAAAAAATCAGAATTAGCTGAGGTTTTCTTCTTCTGTGTAGGAGACATAGCAAATCAGCAATTCCCCATGATATGTGACTAAACAGATCATAGAATAACTCAACTAGAAAAAAAACTCTGAAGTCACGTAGTCAGATCTGCTGCTTAAAACACCTAAACTGCAGGTGCAATCAGGTTGCTCAGCCGAGTTTTGGAAAACTTCCAAAGATTTAGATGTCCCAGGCTCTCTGGACAACCTTTTTGAGGGTTCAAACATCCCCACTGTGAAGAACTGTTTCTTTATGTTATGCAAACTTCACTTCTTGCCTTTCAGTGCACACTCCCAAGAAGCATCTGGCTCTATACAAAGCCCTCACTAGTCAAAGCCAGCTGTGCCCTGGCTTTCCTAATTTCAAGCCAGGATATTAACCCAGGTGATATTTCTATACCCCCTCCTGGGTAGTTCAACCCTACTTCTACCTTCTGTACATTTCCTTCTTGGTTTTGAGGTTGGGAGCTCCCCATTAAGCCAGGCTGACAGGTGTAAACCTGTTCATTTTCTCGTACACCTCAGAGCACGTAACAGTGCTTGAAGGTTATCCTGGAAAGTAAGCATCACTCCTGGCTTCCTTTGTCTTCAGGGCATCCTCCAGTAAGGTCCCACATACACACCTCCTGAAGAGGGCAAAGCCTACTCTCTCAAAATCCTATGTCTACTATTTTCTTTCCTCACTTAGCTCATGTCTCAAACTACTGTCAGCACAGTCAGGATCACCACTGACCACAACTACAGTGAGCTCCTCATTCATGGGCTTAAAAATTTCTCGTAATGTCCAGATAACACAAAAAATACTCAACTAGTTTCAGAAAGTTGACAGATAATATTAATTTCCTGACTTCACCTATCCACAATTTATTGTAAGTTTCTTTAATCTTAAAAAAAAAAACAAACCACACCCTTGCAAGTTACCAATCTGGAAATACATTAATTTGCTAACTGTGAGTACTATTAGACATTTAGCAAAAACTGTACATTTTTTAGAGAAAAATCTCCAAAGCCCAATTCCTATTTCTTCACAAGAACAGAAAAAGGTCAGCAGTTAATTTGTAAATTATTTGTTCCAGATTAAATTGTTTCATGTAGTGAAGGTTCCATCTCCTTTCTCAAGCCAAACCTACTAAACAATATCCTGTTTCCACCAGTTATTTCCTTTAGACACACAAAGTGTCCAAATTATTTTCAAATATTAGTATCCTTTACACACGCCATAGTCCCAAGCATGTTATCTGCTACTGAAAAGTACACAAAACTCACTCTGCTGGATTTCAAGGCACCACTGCTGCAAGTACAAGTAACATTCTTTTCTTTAGTCTTGTTTTCCTTTATTTTCATTGCATCTCTCTCCCACACGTGACACTCTTGTATTCTATAGTTTTCCTTGTTTACAAATAAATCACTAACAGTTTCATTTAATGATCTAATCCCAACTGCTCATTGCTAGCCAGTTTCTTAAAATAGATTTATTTTGAGAATAAATGTATATGTAGCATCAGAAAGAATAAACTTATGAATCTTGCATTATTGCACGAGGAAGAAGTTTGAACAATGTTTTCAAGTTAGTTTCTAGTAATTCTTATTCTACATTAATATTCAAAGCAGTGAATTGGATTTAATTCCATCAAGTCTGCATAATTTTTTTAAAAAGAGTTAAGACAGACTTTTGTGATACATCGCACCACAGCAAATCCAAGTAGCCAGTAATATAACAAAGCAATTAGCATCTTAAATGAAAATGGAGTTATTAGTTTAAAAATAAGAACATATCTGCGTACATCTGTATCATGAAGACATCCATTTTAATTACATTATGCTGAGTACTAACCATGAATTAGTGAGCCATTTAACCACTGAATATAGTAGTTTTGTGGAAAAGAAAGCAGGATCTCATTGCTGATTATTGAGAAAGGTAGAAGCAGGACTGCACCAGCTGAAACTGCTAGAGTGAAGGTGCTCAAGAACAGCCTGAAATTTAAAGAGATGTACCACTGTTACCACCAACATGCACTGAACAGGGAAAAAGAAAATAGTTATCCTACCTATTAACCAGTGTCTGAAGGCAACACATTCTCACGTTGATTTCCACAATATTTCACTTCCAAAAAGATAATTTCAAATACCAAGTAGTTCACAGAATCCAGTAAAAATAATTACCTTTCACCAACAAGCACAGTTATTGCATGTATTCAATTCCAATGTCATACACAGGTTAAATTACTGGAGTTCATGGAACATCTTTCCGTAAGTCTCCTGTTTCAGCTTTCATTTCCCACATACACACTCAGAAGGAAAAAAGCCCTTTTCTGTATTCTTACTACCATTTCAAAAAACATAAGAGCAGCTTTTCCGTGTCCAAAAAAATAAGCTAAAAAAATACTACTTTTGTTTCATGAGGTAGTTATTTGAGTATCATCTCAGAGTTGTGGTTTTCTGATAGCTGTAAAGCCAATTCAGAGAAATAGCCAGAATTACATAAAAAAATTAAAGTGTATGCTTTTTAGATCCCAAATACAACTTTTATCAAATGCCATCTTGTGGCATTAAAAAGGACTAAGTTCTATTACAAAAAGACCAACAAAAACATTCTTACAGAACTATTCCAATGGAATAACATGAGAAATAATTCTCAAAACAATAAATAGATCATTCCTACAACAGCACTATTAGTAAGTTGCTTACAGAGATCTTACTTTTCCTTAACAGTCTAAAAACCCATTTTTTATTCACACAATATTTAACTTATACAGTCTGGGTTATTAATTTTATTTTTAAAATATTTTTATGGGTTTGGTTTCTGAGATATTTTCTAAGGATGCTTAAGCATTCTAAGCCAGAATTTTGAAACCTGACACACTACAGCCTTTCAAGCTGCTACAGCAGTTTGGCTTTGGTTTATTCACCCACCCACCTTTTAAGACCTGACAATTATGTTAAACATCCATCTGCAGAGGTTTCACAAGAAAGCTTAGGCTGAAAGACCAAGAAGCATTTTATAACAACACTTCCAATGAAATGCTATTACTCTGATGGAAGTGCTAATCTTGTCTTAAGGTGTTTTTGCATGAAGAACACTGTATTTACAATTAACATTAGTTGTATTTTAAAGCTAAACTAGAAATTGATGGGGGGATAACAGTTAATAAGAAAAATTTTATTCTTTGAATATTGAAAAATTCAGAACCAGGCTAAGACCACAGCTATGAAAATCGTTCCATCTAGAATACGCTTCATTGTAGTCTTAAAAGCACAGGAGAGAAGCTCCTGTACTTGAGAGAAGAGCTTCACAGCATTTAAAAGTGCGTATTTTACTGTAGATCTGAAGTAAACCTTATGGCAAGTAAGTATTTCAAATTCATATAAAATATTGGTATCAGACACTACTGGGAGAAGCACATCAAATATTTACCTCATCTTTGTACATCTTTCAAGCTTACCACAAAAGCACAATTAGAAGCGACCAGTTTGTGATGTACTCGGCACTTTCCCAGGGTACAAGACAGATCAATAAAACACTCAGTGAGCTCTCCTTCCAAGAGGATGACAGTACCACCACAGGAGAGCTCAGAGCACTGTAATAAGCCAGTAGCAAGTGCACCTACTTTAGCAAATCATGTAACAGAGAGGGCAGCAACAGCTCACAGATGTTCTGTAAATCTCCAGACGTATTTAAATAGGAGAGATTAATATCTAGCTTTACAAAGGAATAGGAAGAAGAGTGAGTGTTGCTGGCAGATAAGCAGGTCTGGCAAGTGGTTGTCTTGTGCTAGTTATTTTTTTAAGCTTTTCCAGATGATCAAATACAGATGTGTATTTCAGGGTGAGCTAACTTTTTTCCAGAATCCATTTCCTCCCTTGACAGGGCTTCCACTGACTGCAGTGGGAACCTAAACACCTACTTCTCTTACAAATACCTGCATTTAGAGACCTGAACTTAGATGCGGGTCTCACACTGAATTCCACCTTCAGCACCAGGTCCTCATGCAATATCCTGGCCTACTTTATGCCTACCAGGAGAACCACAGGTGAAAAAAAAGCCCTAGACCAAACTGCCTTGCCTTTTGTCATGCCTTTACTAATCCGAGATGCCACTTGATCAAATCTTTTTCCTCTGCCCTCTAGCAAACTATTTGCCACCACATTTAAAATGGACTGTTACTTATTTGGAAGCATTCAAGATTCCTATCATAATATGCTCAAAAAAAAAAGGTTCTGCAAAGAAGAGCTATACATACGATATTCTGTTAACGATGGCATCTTCATCCTCTTGCTCATCTGAAAATTAAATTACAGGAGGTTATATTCAATAATTAGTCATCTTTTCTCAGGATAAAACATAAACACATAGGAATAATTTTAATTTACAGTTAAAATTTAGAATTAACAATTTATTAGCATCCATTTTTAAAAGTGTTCTTACCAAAAAACGAATACTTTTTTTTCCTGATAGTCCCTCTTTTCAGTCATTGTAACTACAAAGTTATTGCACTTCATTTAAATATGCAGATAAAACTTCTGCAAACATCTTCCAAAGAGCTCTATGGCAAACGAGCTTTCAGACTACTACAACCACGGCTGCTGCTAGGAACTCTCCCTTCCACTATCACTGAAACTGGAGAGACAGGAAAGTCTTAGGTTCCATACTACCTACTAACAGATACCCCTAAATAGATGTTTTCTTTTCAATATTAAAACTGAAACTTTAGTTTTAAAACAAGAAATCATACCCAGAACAGTAGTGGTGACCACTTTCTCTTACTCATCTGTCCTCCCAACCCCTGGGGATTTTGGGGAGGAGCGGATGGAGATTTGTTGCTGCCCTTGTTTGTTTAGGATGTAAGATACAATGACATCCCTTCTGGTTATTTCACATTTTAGACAACTTTTGTTCACTTATTCCTCAATTAATATTCCAACTATTAACTCAGAGGTCCATCACTAATACAGCCTTCATTTATTCTTTATATCCTTCTCTACACACGTGTATACAAGGGTATGCATGTCTACATTTGAAATAACTTTAGAGTCAGCTCTCTTCTTTGAAGCCTCCCAGGTTCTCCATGTGAGGTAACTCAATTTTATTTTAAAATCTAAGAATAAATAAAGCCAGATGTTTCAAGTTCCTGAAATAAACATGTAGCCACTAACATCATGCTATTTTGAAATCCTTCTCTGAAAGTACACTGGGTTACTGTTTCTGGTGTTTGGATCGGAATCTCCTGGTGTTTTGAGAGACTAAGTGAAGGTCTCTTATGAATCATTTTGGCTAAAGAGCTTGTTGTAGAAACAGCAAACAATTTGTCCTGAAAGAATTCCAGACACATTAGCTCTTCAAACATGTCTCATCAGGAAGACCCTAGCAGGCTACAACCTTCACCTAACTAAATGCTCAAAGCTTTCATAAAGTCAGGATTGCTGCAGAGTGGTTCCTCGCACTAGCTGATGAGATCTACTGCCAAAAAGGTAATAAAGGTGTCTTTACATCCAATAGTGTTTGCCAAGTCAGATCCCCACCCCATGTTCTTCCCTACCTCCCAATGGTATCAGCTTTGTATCCAAAATATCTGTCAGGATCCAAAGACAGTTTCCAACTTACTCACTTGCTTAACTATTTCCTGTGTTAAGTCCAGTGCCTTTTTTTTTTTTACAAGGTATTAAATTTATTGTACTGTTTTAAACATGAATCCATCTACAAAACAGCTCTTATATCAGAGGTCACTACAGCTCAATAAACAGTTTCCACTGAAGTTCAAAGTGCCAGATCATCATGTAAGAATGCTTCTCTAAGATAAGTATTACTGAGTCCTAAGGACCCAGACAAGCTGTCAAGACTCAAAGATTCTGCCATTTTCTACCAATATTTATGCTATTTGTCTTTAGAATAAATATAGAAGAAAATGACAGGGGTTCCTACAGATTAATTTCAAACAATGTTTCTAAAGGAAAAAAAATACAGGATTGTATCAAGGAATAGGACTTCAGCATGAGGTCATAAGAACAGGTTAAGAACAGTGAAATGACTGTATCTGAGCAAGTCAGGATGTTTAGAAGAAATCCACTACTACCCTTCTGTATTACTGGCAGTCCTTTCACCACACCAGCTAAAACTCTGAGCTTGATTTTGGTGCTAGAATACAGCCTGAAGACACTTCTTCTGGGAGAGCTGACATGAAAGGAGAACAACAGGATATGAAGACAAGGGAGGCAAAAGAGTCTACTAAAAAGTTTCCCCTTCCTTCTGTCTCAAAACAGTTAAAATTTAGGCTGTCACAGTGCCACAGCAGAATAATTGGTCGTGGCCATCCACTCTACCTCCATAACAGCCACCCACGTTCACTCAGTTACCGAGTGCCAGCTACAGCACTCGCTGATCTTTTTCTGAGATGCTTCAGTGCACTCTCTCCCTTGGTTAGTGACGTTAGAAGGCACGTTGAAGGGTCTGAGAAATGCCAGAGCAGGCTCAGGGAAGGTGATGGAATCTCATGGCTCAGGAACAAAGTGAGCAGACAGAGGACAAGACAGCAGCATACACAGTGAGACCAGTACAGGCTGGCATAGACCAGCAGCCTGAGAAACATTTTTGATCAGAAATCTAGTTCTTCCACTTTCCTTGTGGAAAAAAGACATCACCTGCTCACTCAAAAAACAAAATTGTTTTTTAATATAATAGAAGGACTATGCTTACCTGCTTTCCTTTTGTATCTTGTGATTATGAAGTAGGAAACTATGTAGAGAACAGCAAATAGGAGAAAACAGATCTGGAAAAAAGAAACATTGCATTTTTTAGGTTGTGAAGAAACGCCTGGATTACAAGTTTTAATCCTCTTGAGCTGCAGAAGTTATGACACTTTGTATCCCCTTCACACATAATCTAACAGTAATCATATTTTATACAACAGGATCTTGAGGATCTATTTTGGAGTAAGCTATCAACGTATGTGGAAAGAAAAAAGCAGTTATGATTACTATTTCTGTGTCTTGAAGCAAACAAATTTCAGGTGACAATCCTATGCTGGAAATCTTGGGAGGAAAGGAATCAAACAGCAAGACAGTTTCAATCCTGCAAGCCTTTGAGGGAAACAAAAAGAAAAAAGACAAAAACCATGCTAAGTCACACAGAGGACAGGGAGGTGAGGTTAGACAGCCAGCATGGCTTCACCAAGGGCAAGTCCTGCCTGACCAGCCTAGTGGCCTTCTATAAGAGAGAGGCTAGATCAATGAACAAGGGAAGAGCTACAGATAGCATCTATCTGCACTTCTGTAAAGCCTTTAACACAGTCCCCCACAACATCCTTCTCTCTAAACTGCAGAGATATGGGTTTGACAGGTGGACTGTTCGGTGGGCGAGTCAGTGTTTGGATAGTTGCCTTCAGAGGCTAGTGGTCAACAGCTCAATGTCCAGATGGAGACTGGTGACAAGTCAAGTGCCTCAGTGGTCTGTACTGGGACCAGTGCCCTCCAATATCAATGACAGAGTGCATCCTCAGTAAGTCTGCATGCGACACCAAGCTCAGTGGTGCAGTCAACATGCCTGAGGGATGGAACGGCCTCCAGAGGGACCTATGTGAACCTCTGAAAGTTCAACAAGGCCAAGTGCAGGGTCCTGCACCTGGGTCAGGGCAATCTTCAGTGTCAGTTCAGGCTGGGGGATGAAGGGATTGAGAGCAGGACTGCAGAGCAGCACTGGCAGGTACCGGTCGATGAAAAGCTGGACATGAGCCAACGCTGTGCGCTCACGTCCAGGCAGCCAACAGTATCCTGGGCTGCATCAAAAGAAGCATGACCAGCAGGTCAAGGGATGTGACCCTGCCAATCTACTCGGCTCTGGTGATACCCCACCTGGAGTGCCATGTCCAGCTCTATAGTCCTCAGACATGGACCTGTTACAGAGGGGCCAGAGGAGGCCACAGAAATGAACAGTAGGATTGAACACCTCTGCTGTGAAGAAAAGATGAGAGAGCTGGGGTTGTTCAGCCTGGAGAAAAGGCTCCAAGGAGACCTTATAGCAGCCTTCCAGTACTTGAAGGGGGCCTAGAAGAATGATGGGGACAGCCTTAGCCTGATGCAACAGGACAAGGGCTTATGGTTTTAAAGTAGAAGAGGTCCCTTTCACCCCAAACCATTCTATGATTCTATGATTTTATTCACTCCTGTCTCCATGGGGTATTACAGTGCCATAGGTCTGAAGGTGGCAACTGAGCTCACTTTCTGTGCGGGCAACACACAACAGTGATACCTGAAATATAAACGCTGAAAATTAGATTTCATAACTAGATCTCTGAAATCAAATATTTAATCTGAACAGAGTTCAGCACTCCAACTTTACCAAGGACACTTCAAAAAGGAAAAGGTTTTGACAGAATTATTTAAAGAATTTAATTCTATTAATAATTATTAAGAAATAATTCTATTAGTAAAGAATTCTATTAGGATTTAATTTAAAAACATGCTAGTATATTTCCACATCAGGAAGAACAAAAGAAACTGAGAATAGCCTTGGGTTTTCAGAGTTCTCTGTCACCACTTGTCCTGTCAGTATTGGAAAATGCAATGCCAGTGCTGAAAGAGTTCTTCTCTAATTTTCCAGTTCCTCTGAAAACTAGATCAAGGCTACAGACAGAGACATCTAATTTTAGGTATCCACTTTTGAAAATCAGGTATCACATATACAGGGTCAGTAAAATTCTTTAATCTGACAGACCCAAATAACCCTGCCCGTATGTAAAATAAGAATGTAGTTAAGCTTATTTTTGGTTTAATTTTATTTTAAACAAGAATAAAAGTTGCTGCAATCTTGTTTGTAACTTCAACTAAAATAGATTGTCTTTATTCTATCTGTGATAGCAAGGTTACAATGAAAACGTGGGTCTGTATTTATAAGGTACCACTGAGATAACCAAGGTATTTTGAGGGCACAGCAGATAAAAGCTGTCTAGTAACACGAACTGTCAAATGTTGTTTTTCTAGTTTTAGATGACAGCTACTTTGCAATTCGGCAATAAGATGTAACTATATATCTTGGTGTAATTACTCCTCTACTTCTGTCAGAATTGACAACAGCTATCAAGTATTTACAGAGTTGTTTGTTACTGAAAATTTACATAACTTTAAAATTATTCACAGGAAAAGAAATAAGTGAATTCTAATCAGTGAAAGCTGCGATCTTAACAAAAGAATTCATAAAAGTCCTTCATACTGACCAAAACAAGTCAATAAGCAAACACAGAAATATTACTTCAGTCTCAATTTATACTCAGTGAAACCTACGATCCTGCCATGTTTCTAATCCGTGCATTCTGAAGAGCTTTCTAAAGGGAACAGCAAAAGTCAGCATCCCAACTATTTTTAGAGAGGAACTCAGTTAAGTTGGGGAAAAGGAATGCATTGCCATGATAGTGTACGAACAGACTCTGTCCTGTCACGCTGCAGTTCTGGGTCCTTACTCCTTCCCACACTGCTCTGTTTCAAGATATTCTTGCATCGCGAAAAAATACAGCCCTTGTTTGTACCTGCAACAATTCACATTTCTCAGTTGTGAATGACTGGGCTTTTATGCAGTACTGCAGGTAAGGTCTTATATATATAAAAATATACATATATATATGAACAGCACTAAACCTTTCTTTCTGTACTGAACGTGGTGACATATTTTCACTAGAGAATCAGACTAGTAGTTCTGATTGCTGAATGCGTCCACACCATCCTCCCCAGCTGCTTCCAGTCAAGCAGCTCTCAAGTTACAGCCGAAACTTGTTTCTAGGGTTCAAGTTCATTGCCATTTATCTGTTTTGGGGAGTTTTCCCCTTTTAAAAAACACACTTTAATTTCATACAACACCCCTACTTTGGGGTAATCCACCCATTTCTGCACCATGTTCTAACCCTCCTTTGTACTGACTCTCCTAAAGAATTGGTGGTGTGCTCACACAATGTTTTATTTTGTTTTCATTTAAGTTGAGCAAGCTGCTCTTAATACTGACATCTGAGAAAACCGATTAGCTTCTTTTCCTCTCCACACCCCCATGCACACTACAGCCAGTTCTTCCTCACTTTACAGCTCTTCTACTAAGGTATGGTGACCCTAGTTGAAGAAAACCTTTCAGTGCATTTCCTGGCTATAGTCCTTAGCATATGCAAAAGAGACACTCCACTAGTAGTCACGTGGCTTCAGAAAATATAGTTCTTAACTCCTACTTTGACTTTCTTAAAAAAGCCATAGAAGAGGGCAAATTCACATATGTTCATAGTACACTAAATTATGTGTCAACTTTCATTTCTAATCCCCTGTTAAAAAGCAGAGGTAGTCACACTGAGATGGGGCACCAATCCAAAAAGAACACCATACATAAAGCTACCTGCATGTCTTCAGTGAAAGAAGAGCCTATACTCCTTAAATTCCATCTTTTCTTCAGAAAACTATTACATGTGACAGTATTGGAGCCAATATTGGAATACAAAGTTAAATTCAAATCATACTGCAAGCTATGTTTTCAACCAAAAGGCAGTGGTTTATGCCATCATCTATCTCTACAATAAGAGCCGACAAAAGATGCTGCAAATGCAGCAAATCTAGGACATAATCCTTGTAACTTCAAGTTCTCTGCAAGGAGTTTTTCACTGAAGCTCAAATGAAGCACTTCCAGGTTTGACTTCAGGAGACAGCGAAGACACTCTGCAGAGAATGTACACAACTGTGATGAATGAGAATTTCTGACATTCCCTGACAGCGCCAATATAAACAACAAAAAAAAAAACCATAAAACCCTACAACAAATAGTAACTTCCAGTCTTAAAATTTCATTACATTCATTCCAACTTTACGGAGGGGCAAAGTAGTTATGCATCTGTTGCCACAGTTAGACTGCTCCTGGGAAACTACTTTAAACCCAACTACGGTATATTCTCACTTTATAGAGGAAATACACTCAGTCCATTTTTGACCGGCTGCATCAAAATATAAAGGAAATTAAGAAGAGTCTGAGAATTTTATATGGTCATAGCCAAACGGTCAAGCAAAGCAATTCTTAGTGATTTTAATGTCTTTTTTTGTGTTCCCCCCTCCACACCATTCAGTAACAAAACACATGGATTCTACGCTACATCTGGGTGTTCCCTTTTAACAGATAGCAATATTAAGAAGTGTTCAAACCTCGAGCATATAACTCATTCACATCTCTTTCCATAGAACAAATACCACCTCTGGAGTGAGAAGCAAAAGAAATCTACCTTCCCCTGAAGTTCTTAATCTTCACTTGGGAAAGCAAGTGCTTTATGCTCCTGCTTAGATTACACACTAGACATGTCAAGAGAGGCTACTGCTGGAGATGAACTGCATTCTTAGGTATCTTGTATCCAGCTCTTACATAGAGTCATACTTCTGGATCTGTCATCCAAAGTCATCCTTTTGGATCTGTGCCAGACAGCTCTCAACTTCTGTGAGAACGGAGCTGAGACAAACTGCGTGTGTTTTGGTTTGTAACTGTGTGAGTCTAAGGGGCCGGCACTGAAGAGTCTAGCATTACACACAAGTAATAAAGGTCCGAACTAACGCAAATCACATTCTCCCACCAACAGTGACTAAGTATCAGCTGACACTAATTTGTCTGTGTTGATGATCTTTAAAACTCTGGCACTGAGATTCAGGCCTTGGATTGGTAAAGCATCATCTTCTGCTGCAAGTGTTAGAGCTACACTTTCACGCTAAGGAGTACGCTCAAAATGAGCAACTTTCTTTCTTATATCTTGTGTACAAGATAAAACCATCTTTCATAATTGTAATTCATGTGTGTGTGTGCATTAAAAGCTGCATTTTCGTGTGCATTAAGACCAACAGCTTCTATTTATACAAATATTGTTCCCAGCTCTTGTGCAGGAAAAATAGCTACAGTTTATACACCAGGAAAAGCATACAGCTGCATTGTCCAATAATTGTTCAATACCTGGCAATCAGCGTGCCCTGACAGCAAACACTGCAAAGAGCATCCTGGACTATATTACCAGAAGCAAAGCCAATAATCGTGGGAAGTCATTGCCTCTCTCCAGTCAGCATCGATCAGGTCACATGTGGTTGCCGCAACCAGTTTTCAGTCTCCAGTATAGGAAAGACATTGTTTAACTGCAGCAAGGAAGATAACCAAAGTGGTCAGGAGGCTGGAAGACCTGCCTGGTGCAGACAGGCTGAAGGACCTCAGCTAGTCGGCTGAAGGACAACAAGGCTTTAGAAGGACCTGTTAGCTTGCCAATACCTATGAGGTGATCATTAAGAAGGCGGAGCTGGGCTCTTGAGAGTGGTGCATACTGGGAGATGAAACTGCAGGTAAGGAGAAATCCCCTCCCTGAGGGGAGCCAAGCAGTAGAACCAGTTGCCCAGCAAGGTTGTACAATCACCATCCCTGAAAGTTTAAGCCCTAAGCAACCTAGATGGACCATCACAGATGACCCTTCTCTGACCAGGAGGTTGGGGTCAAGTCAGCCTTCTTTCCTGCTACCTGAATAAATCAGCACTTTTAGAAACTTTGTCACCTCCTAATTTAAACCCTTCTCCAGGTCATTTATGAATCCGTTTAAAAGTATTAGTGTAAGAACAGGCCTCTGTAGGACTGTGTCAGGGATGTCCTCCCACTTTGAAAAAGCTGGACATCTTACTGCATAACTTTTAGCAGTAAGGAACCACCACAGAACTCCTTCGCAGAAAGAATTCACGGAGCTTAGTAGTGTTCTTTGATCTAAGACACTTAAAAAGCGTGAAACACAGGTTAAAGATTTACACTTGAAAAGCAAAGCTGGCAATTGATTTCCTACCACTTAACTGTATATTAACATGTAGAATAGGAAGAGTAAATTTGGAGGAGCAACGGACAAGAAGTGAACAGCCTTTTACTATGCTATGTATGAAATGGAAGATCAAGAAGCTCAAAAAAAACCCTAAGGAATAAGTGAAGGAAGGAAATAACTTTGAAGTGACTGTGTCAGTATCAAAACAAAACAATCACTGCTATTACATCCACCAGCATTTATACACAAAGGATATGCAAAAAAAGCAACTACAGACATAATGAAAAATATCTCTGCTTCTGGCTGTTGCTTTACAGAACACGTACTTTTTGCTAAACAGAAAAAAAGAGGCACAGAGAAAGGAGAAGGCAGAGGTCACTCTGGGTGACACCACCCTGTACAATACATCTAAAAATTTGTTCAAGAATTGAAAACAGAACTGTCAGTGTTTTGCTTCACTATAACTACTACCTACAGAAAAGCAGCAGTGTTGTGCTTTGGGGTTTTAATTACTAGAATAGAAAACAACTAAACATAGCATTGTACACCATCTCTTACTGCTCTCATGCTGCTTAAGTATTTTAATGTGCATTAAAATACCACACAGCAACTAAAAAGCTTCCTTCTACTGTCCTACTTGGCAACTACTTTTGTTTACTTGCAGGAACAATGGGAAGAATAAAGAGGGGGAAAATACAGGTGGAGACAAGCAGTTCTGCTTGGTCTATTTCTAATAACTCCATTATCCCATTGACATCTAAAAAGCAAACAGGTGTACCACCTGTTTTGGATATGTCAGCCTGTAACAAACCACACACACTAAAGAAAACTATAATTTTTACCTATGCTCTCAGTTTGACCTCGGCAT
>NW_010404208.1:0-4036 GCF_000710305.1 Buceros rhinoceros silvestris | reverse complement strand
ATAGTATCACCTGCTTCCAACATCTCATTTTTCTCAAAATGTGATATTAAGTATCTATTCTTAAAAACTCTGTGCTCCGTGGTTAGATGAAGCTCACTCTAATCCAGCCAGCCTTACTCACTTAGCATGACACACTAAATTCAAGCTTATGATAAAACGACAAATACATCTTATGATTACAGATCCATTTTACTCAATACTGCAGCCCTCCACATCTGATTTCCCCCACATGAATGATCACTTGTGAGAACTCCTTGGTTTAAGACACATGTAAGAGGTTGACCCACTTATTTTTTGTTGCTTCCGAAGTCATGAAGAAATCACAAGTGGTTCAGAGGCTGGGTGCCTACACTTGCTCATCTAGGAAAAAAATTCCATGACCTAACAGAAAACAAAACATCAAAACATATTCCATGTGCTAAATACTGCTCAGCTGAAGATAAAAGCAGCCCCTACAGCCCTTCGGAAGTAGCTTCCACATGCCATTCACTCAAATCTACCTTCACATTAACTCGACCAGCGGCAGAGCCCCACTCCAAACGGACTCAAATCAATATATGAATTTGATAGCTTTTACATTGCCTTTTATATACTTAACGGGAATGTGTTTACATTGCTGGGTAAAGGGAAAAAAGCATTAAGACACTGTCAAGACCCTTACAGGGTCTGTAAGAGGCCCAAGATACCTTTGATCAGGGCACTGTATTCTATAATCAGTAAAACACTCCAAACTCATCAAAAAATGACTGCAAGTCACTTTTCTTTGACCTGCATTGGCTCCAGCAATGCCATTAAAATCAGGTTCAAGGATATTCTTCAGCATTAGTGCAAGATTTAAAAACAACTCCCAGAATTAACACCAACAGCACCAACCTACCTCACACTAACATTCTGCCACTGAATGAAGGTAAGATTCAACATTTTACAGCCAGGCTATAATAACTCATTATATTAAAACTTCAGAGTCATTCCATCAAAAATTCCTTTCTGAAATAATAACCTTATAAGTCTCATTAATACAAACTTGGCAAACTATTTATTTTTGTTAAGACATCTTCCTTGGCTAACATTAGTTACGCATCTTGCCTTGGAAATTATCTTAGAAGGCAGAGCTAATGAATTTTGTCCTCCTAACTCAAAAATCCTCTTCCTTGCCTTGTCACACATACGTACTGTAGAATTTTTCTCCATCTCCACTCCAAAAACACAAACATATTTAAACTGCAATACTTGCATGCTCTCAGAATTGTTACCAATTATGCAGATTCTCTGTTGGACATAAGCTCTCAGTCTTAAACTCAGCAAACATTTTAGACATTGTGCTTTTATTAATTTCTACACAAATTCAGCAGCATTTGTTCTTCCCATTAGCTAAATATATTAAAAATAGGAAGTAGAGTTAGGCAATGGAAAAAATGGGATACTCAAGGCATAAACAGGTAGCTAAAATCAACAGTAAACTGTGAAGCACCGTGTTTCGATGAAATCATGGAGCTGAACACTGGAAACCACACCACTACAAGCCAAGTAGGTAAAGGTGGAGGAGAAATCACACACATACTCCTAAACTCTGAATATTAAACTCAGCCATACACAGACTTCAATGCCATCTATACACACACTACTTGTTCTGGAGAGCACACACGAGTTGGAAATACAGGAACTGACACAAAGTTCTGCAGAATATTTCCCAGTTAATCAAAATTTTCAAAAGCCAAATTACTATCGAAGTGCTCAAATATTAAAACAGTACAAAGCACAGGGCTCTTTCTTGGAACCACGCTGATGGTAGTTAGAAACAACTTTTAATATATTCAGTTAATCAGGAAACTAGAAACTTCAGTGTGGGAAGCAGCTCAGCAACACTACAATACATATCCAACGCCAAGCTGATAAAACATCAACATGAGTTTTGTCACCATCTTCATGAGAGTAAATTGGTCCCCAAAGAGCAACAGCTGCTCAAGTATGAAGCAATTTTCCTTGTCCTGTGAATGACTAATAAGGGGGTTACAGCAGCAGCTTATTCCAGGCCATCTCTCCCTGGCTGTGTGCTTACCTTTTAGTGGTAATTACATTGTAGGCATAAAACCATAAACTACAATCATGACTTTCAAAGTCTCTCCTGTTTGTGTTGCAAGTTATGCAAATTCTTGCACATTAATGTTACTAAGAAGTCAGTGTCCTGTGTCATTTGACAGTACATGGTCACAGGAAAGCTGCAGTGGTTTTCAAGGTGGGGGGGGGGGACATGGAGACAATAGAGTCTCGCAAAAGTTATGACTTTCTCAACAAGAGTTACCACTGCACTCCTAAATGAGGATAAATACCAAAATAAATAAGGGAGAGTGACAGACAGAAAAGGAAAAAGCGCTGCAATTAAAAAAAAAAAAAAATCACTTACAGAGCCTTCAAATAAAAGCAGTAAGTTTATATTTAACAGTTTTCTTTAGACAGAAATTTGCATTAAGGAAGTCTACCTATGACACCAGGGCTGAATTCTCACTTTCCCATCGTAACTGCTGGCAACAGGCTTCAGATGCTCTCTCCACTCTGACATTACCACCACCCTGCTGCTCTGCTCTCTGCTTCACCCACCCCTCAATACCTCTGAAAACACTTCTTTCCAGGGGGTCTTGTGCTTATAAACTCAATCACACTCAGCGTCTCTACATCACACCAAAGACAGATGTTCACTACAACCCCATAATCTCCCAGTTACACCCTGCCATCTTATCCAGTCCCTCTACTACACGATCGACTATCCAGACAGGACCCAGGATGGACGTGGCCTGATAATCAGCAGCTGGTTGTGTTTGCTGTCAGTTCTTTCACTTTCATCAGATTTTCTCAAATCTAATTTTCACCTTCACCTAAATTTTCTTAAACAAATGTCTACCTTCCTTGAAGTCTGTTGTCCTTTTGGTCAACTACTCCCACAAAGAAACACATCATAACCAAAAAAGAATTATTTTGAACCGTAGCTAACAACAACTTTTTACACTTCAGCCTTTCACGCTTATTTCATGTAAACAGAATATGTGGAACTCTGAAAGCTGTTTCTATTTTGCAGATAAGCACCTCTGTATCCACTCGTCTGTGCCAAGTTTTTAGAGATGCCTATTGATTCCAGATGGATCCACCAGTGCTGATCCTCAGGAAGATGGCTCATCTCTTCTTGAAGTTCAGTACAGCACCCATGTTTACAAGCAAAGGCATATTTTTAAGATGCCACTATTTTACACACGTAATTATGTTAAATGTACACCAATCTTTCAGCCTTGTATCTTACACTCATACCACAAATACTCCTTATTGAGTTACAATTCTTTTCCAAAACATAAAAAAGCCATACTAAGAAACCTAGGCAAAGTTATTTTTGAGCTACGAGAAGCCACTTAAGATATAAATTACTTCTCAAGCTTTCATTGTATGGATAAAAAAATGAAAGGCACCAATTTTATTGAATAAAAGATAAACTTGCACAAACATGCAAACAAAAACATTTCAATATTTGCAATTAGTTTGCTCTTAAAAATCACCCATACTTCTAGTCAGCATTTTCATCCTGGCCCACTATCAGAATATCATCACTTCTGCCATAAAAAAAAAAAGGCCTCTGAAGATTACAATTTTTGTGAGGGGCATATATTTCAGGAAGCCGAACTGGTCAGGAACAAGGGCACACTATGAGCACGAGTACAGTGCTCACATCAGCTCTCTCATTTTACGGTCCTACAGCAGACAAACACCAGCAGAGACTATACTGCCCTAGTTCACACAGAGGAATCCTGAACACCCCTCTACACCAAAACAGAAGGAGAGGGCAAAGGGTACCAAAAGAAACCAGAGAAGAAAACAAAGCCAGTGGTATTGGCGTGAAGTTGCAAACAAAAAATCAAAGACATGAGAGTTGCAACTACCTAAAAAGGCCTTTCTACACTGCTGGAAATTTTTAGATTCAGATTTATACAGGCACGCTTCATAACCATCATATCACCTGTAGCAAAAAAAACCCCAAATTTAATATTTAAAA
>NW_010404207.1:0-9560 GCF_000710305.1 Buceros rhinoceros silvestris | reverse complement strand
CTCACTAATTCTTTTTCTCCCTCCCCCTATCTCTGGTGGCATAGGGAAGGTGTTACTGTTACCGGATCTTGGTTTCTTTTACCTCGGCCAAACTGGTGACAGAAGGGTGCACCATTCTGCTGTAACCACACTTCATACGAGGTAATCCATCCATAACTTCTATCTTTCTCTTCCAGTGGAAGTTCTGACTTGTAGAAAGCTGGGGGTATATGTCAGCATTTGAAGAATGAGATACTAGGACTGTACATGTATTTCCTGTTTGCCTTAGAAGTGACTTCCAAATAACGGTCAATCAACATGATTTCCTGTTTTGATCCTTTTTTGAAAACTGCTTTATGGCATTCATTAGGAAAATTAACTAGCTTTGCAGCACCGTATTATGCAATTAGCAGGTTCCTACATCTACTGAGCTTTCAACACCAACAGCCTTTTATAAAACCTTCTGTCTTTCAATCTGCAAAGAGAAAGCGCTTTTGCAGGGAAATTTAGTGTGTGTCAAATATCTGGCTGAAATAACAAGGACAGAATAAAATGTACAGTAAGCAAAATACAGCCAGCCATTACAGCTAAATGCTGGATTTTAATTGCTATAGCTAATCACAATACTGCTACATTAATCTCACGTCACTGATATATACTGGGTTAATGTGGATTAGTATGAAGCACTATGAGGAAAGAGAAAATAGGACACTGACTCACACAGAGAGGAATAGAGAATTTTCCCTAAAGACCTGAGCCTAAGATTTGACATCCTATTAAATGCCATGGCTTTATCTGAGTGGCTAGTTCCATATGTACTGACCTACTAGCTCTCCAATGTATCCAGCAGTCAGGTGAACTCTTGTTTTGTGATAACTATCTATTCACTTAGTAATAATCTGATTGGACTGCACTATGACACATGGTATATGGTACCATCACATTACCTTCTCTTCCCTCCCCCAGACAAATAACTGATAATTACTCTCATATTTTATACATTATTTTGATTTTGTTAAAGGCCATTCTTTGCTAAGTAGTAGCAAGCTCTACTAAAACAAGTATCCTATTGCTATAGATAATCTCTTCAGAAAGAGTTATTGCTTCCCCCTGATTTTTATAAGCATTTTCTTTGCTATTTTTTCTCATTTCCTTCAGCCTTTTTCTATTTGAAAAGAAACAAAAATTTTGGTTGTAGACATTTGTTTATATATTTTAAAATGTTGCTCTTTAAGTTGTACTGTTTCAGTACTCTTAAAGAGTTGTATGACCAATGTTAGACACATTCCAGTACAAATGATATTACGGAATTTTTTCTTCAGGTACACAAATTTCATGAAAGAATAATATGGATTATTATAGTTAGGTATTGCATAGTGATAAAGTCTGAAAATTAGCTTTCAGGAGTTTGCTAATTCAATCCATTACTGTATACCTACCTTTTAGTCAAACATAACTTCTTAAATTAATGGAATAAGATGGATTGCCTAGATTATGTATCAGTTTAGATATAGCTGCAAGGGAATGTATAGCTCTTTAGGTAATCAAGGAGAAGAGATGTGCTGCCTTTGAGACGTCAAAACAACAAAATGAAAAATCATTTTTAGATCACGAATTTCCTGCACTGTAAATGTTAGTTATGAAGAACCTTAAATACAGGGTGGTCTGATCAGCTTGTATCTAGATTGTACCAGTGCTCTATGGCAGTTCAAAATCAGAAGACAATAATCCAACTTCTCTCTAAGTTGTGCGCAGAATCTGGTCCATTAAGTATGGTCAGACTCAAACAAAATATATTCAGTAAAAACCATCATAACCATGTTTCCTTTCATTAAGAAATTAAAAAAATAATTAAATAGCTACAGGGGATTGGAACTGAGCCTTAGAGTATCAGACAGTTATTTGGTAAGAGGAAAGCTGAGCAAATGTGATGCTGAAAGACAAGCCACTGACAGAGAAGCCCAGGGTGCTGTTTTACAGTCACATTCCAGACCGGAGCACTGCCTTAAGGGACTGTCAATAACCAAGCTGTCTTATGGGAATGAGGAAAAATATTTTCCTTTCTACCTTTGATTTTTTGTGACTAGCCTAGTGTTTCTTTTCTACAGTTCTCTTCCTATTGTACATTCCATTTCTTAATCTAACTAAAAAAAAAAAGTGTAAGAAAGAAATAAATAGAACCATTGAATCAAGGAGGTTTCCATATAGCTTAAAAGACATTTAGTTGCTGATATTGCTCTATGTATATTTCTCTACATAATTGATGTTGCTACATATAATTGCTGATAAATTATCATGCTTTCAAAGAACTAGCTTGTGATGGCTTTCATGTGGGAGTAGGGATAGGAAGAACACAACCTGTATTATTCAAGAAGATGGAGAGGAAGTAACTGTATGCCCTCCTCTCTCCTGTGACAGTCTTTGGATCTCACAGGGTTCCTGAGCTCTGTCTGATGAAGTTATGTCTCTGCAGTCCTTTAATCAAGCTAGAGGCAAATTACTGTGACTTGACCTCATCTCTTCCTCGATATATCTAAGTAGCACAAGGATGCTCAAAACCATGCTAACCAAGCAGCATTTGCATCCATTAGAAATCGTCCTAAACACCTGATAGTATCATCAGCACTCAGATCAAAAGTTTATTATTGTGAAATCCCTGCATGTTCCCTCCACTGATCTGATCAGGGGGTTTCAAGAGGAACAAGGTTGAGGACTCTGTAAATATCTAGTTCAAACTTCTAACACAGTAACGTAAAAAAGTCAGCATTTCATTAAAAAAAATGAAGAAAACAAGAGGTGGAAAAAAATGGTGAGTCCTCTGACGGTGGATTTGGCTGTGTGCTACGCTGTTCAGAAAATGCTGTGCCTGCTGTTTTTATAATTGGATGACCTTTTCCACTGCAAAGACGCAGCCATCACAACCATTAGTAAAGCACTAATGAATAGCCTCCTGTTCAAACAACAGTAGCAAAGTACAAAACTTGTATCTTTTACATCCCTTTCACTTCACCAAAGTACAAACTCTAAAACCTCATTGAAAACAGAACATTTTGATGAGACAAATAGCAGGAATAGCACACAGAATAATTCCTGCTACAAAATTTTCAATTTGCTGGCTTTTAATGATTTTTTTTTTTTACTATCCATATGCTTCACATCTGAGCACAAGTTAAAATTTGTGCTATTATTGTGCCTAGGAGCCATGATTCAGGTAAAGTAACAGGTAACTCACAGTTATCTAATGTGCAGCTATGAATATATATGCTTGTCACAGGAGAAAATCCCATTCTAAATAACATGGTGGTGACCTCTTGTGCATGTTGGTGTTGTTTGAAAGATCAACCATGTAGCCATGCTAGCCAGTCAGCACGGGCAACTCCAAAAAGACAGAACAGCCTGGTTTAATTGTTGACAAATTAATGTGCGGCAGTAGTTCCACTCTTTTAGGGACCAGCTAGGGTTAAAGAGACTTATTTTTGCCCTGTGTTACTAATTATGTAGGGGCCAGTGCTGGAAAAGTGAGAAGACAGTTTAATAGGAAGCTGAGTTGGAATAAAATGTCATCAAATTTCAATTTTGAACTGGAGCACCAAGCTTGAATAGAACTTGAGGTCAGACCAGAAACGTTATTAATGCTGAGCAGAATATAGTAAAATTGTACCAACATTCATGTCCATAAGGACAAATGTGCGTGTGGACAAAATCATGTTTGGGTTCATTGTGAAACTGGCACGCTTAATGTGATTTCCAACTCAGCATCCCATTGAAACGGTGTCTTCACTAGTCCCTTCCAGAGACATCCAAGGTGGGCTAGAATGGAAAAATATTTGATGAAATTCAAACATCTCAGAGCCTATAAATAGCGAGACCCTTTGAGCTCTCCTGGATCGCAGTGGGCTGTGTCCGGCATCTCCCCTGAGTCAGAATGCCTCTCAGGTACAAGCTATGTGAAAAGGCCAGGACAAAGTCAAACTTCTCAAGACCCAGTAATCGTCCGTTGAGATGGCTGGAGCATTGTGAGTAGTTGCTCTAAACCTCGGAAGGAAATCTTAAGTCAAGGCTGGCCTCATTCGTTCACCTCGCTAACACAAGTGTGGATGTTACATTTTTCTGTGTATGTATCTGTGTATGTATCTGTGTATGTGTATGTCTGTGTATGTGTGTTTTGTGGTTGTGTCTGTGCATATACATGTATACATATAAAGGATATCCCGGAATAAGTTAGTGTGAAAGTTGTCATCACTGAATCTGTAACTAAGTCACTATTTGGCTGTAACATATTCTACTGAGTCACCTTGCTAAATTGGTTAGTGATTAAGCACTGCAAAAAAACAACCCTTTGGTCTACCCCTCATTATTAATAAATCTTAGATTGCTGCCTAATCACAGCTGCATAGAAATTTTCTCTTGTGACAAGGAAGAGAAGCGGTAGGCACAGTATTGCGAAGATGGAGGTGATATAGATGAAGGTTGTTTCCACCGTGTTATTAGTGGGATCATTAGACGCGGTGTTTGTTCTTACGATGTTGTTGGAAAAATCCATCATGGGGTTTATCATTTCCTGAAGAATAAAAAAGAAAGAATTGCTTTGGAGGGGAAGGCCTAATAGATTACCCCTTTATGATACAGGATAAATCCATCTGTTACTGGATTTTTGTTCTGTTCCATTATTGTCAGTAGAATCCCATGCTATGAACCCTCATGGTTAATCAGGGTTACTGGTATTGTCCAGGAAGGAAAAGGTTATACTCCTCCCAGAGGATGTAGGTATTTGGAGTGTCACGTTTCTGAAATGCTTGAATCAGGCTCTGAATGACATTAGTAGGTTTTGTCTGAATTGCAGCTCTAGGAATTCCTAGTGCCAAGGCTTGTTTCCATAGCTCATTCCTTCACCCCTGTCCCTTTGATTGTCAGTTTAGTTCCTGGGAGTTTTGGGGGGGGTTGAGAATAAACCTGATGTGGTTGTCTACTTTGTCTAACAGAGCGACCTGTATTTCTCATTTCATTTGGAATGTTGTCCTATCCCATTTCTCACGCATGTTTTTAAAATGGCATGCATTAACATTGCACAGGTGGGGATTTCCCTTTGTTCTAATTGTGCTTGCTCCTCATCTCTAAAAGCCTGTGTTAAGTTTACTAATGCATTATGATTAACATCCCTTTGAATTCCATCTTGTTTTGCAGCAAGAAATGGTTTTAATACATCAGGGGTTCCTTTTATCAGCGGTTTAAGTATAACGGGATCTACAAGTGCTGAAAAAGGAACATTAATGGGGTCGTGTTGATACGTGGGTTGAATACAGGCAGCTTTTATAAAAAGCTCAGGGATTTAATAAGTATTATTATAGGTTGTTCTCTGTCTAAAATATCAATGCCACCAGCCAAATATGCCACTCTGCTTGTTAGTGAGTTGGTCATTTGGGGATAGGGGCCAGCATCTAAGAAGACATCAAGTCCCCAGTAGCCGTTGGCTTCATCACCAGTTAGCAGAATTCTATCTCCCCTGGTTAGAGACAATCTCCACAGGTATTAAGTTTTTCCAAGCTTTTTGTCATATCATTCTTGTAAATCAGTCGTATGAATCAGAACAAATGGGGTTGTTTTGCTGGTGCAATTTCCTGCCCCACCCTGTGTTCCTACAGTTTCTTGTTTTTAATAACTGATCTAACTGGGAGGCAGGGGGGAGGCTCAGGCAAATAGAAATTACTTTCGTCTGAGTTACTATTATTTGAACCACCCCAAATATCTCTCAGTCTTCAAGAGACACAATTAATTTTCTAATCTGAACTATGGCAGAGGGATTTGGAGATTGCATTTGCATCATTTCAATGTGTTCCCCCAGTTTTAGTTGCTTTACTTTGGATTCTTTACGTTGTTTACGTAGCTGTTCTGTTTTAATAGATAACAGCAGCTCAGTAGATTTACACACTCTACCTCATCCTGTAAATGCTATATCCTGTGGGAAAGTTTTTTCTTTATTGGTAGGCAGCTTCTAAGCATATTCCCAGTATTTTGCAATTGAGACCTTTCTTTTCCCAGTTTAGTTGAGCCCACTGCATCAGGTGATTGCTTTTCTACCTCTTCCCATTTGCGACAATTATTATGAGCCCAAACCTCTGGGACAATGGGATTTGGTGGGATATTGTGTTTTTGTAAACACTGGGTGATTTTGCTTGGCATCCTGCTGACTATGGCAATTCATTGCAGGAGAAAATATCGACATGGTTGTGATTAAGCAACAATCTAAGATTTATTAATAATGAGGGGTAGATCAAAGAGTTGATTTTCAGCAGTGCTTAATCGCTAACCAATTTAAAATTAACAAGGTGACTCAGTAGAATATGTTACAGCCAAATAGTGACTTAGTCACAGATTCAGTGGTGACAACATTCACACTGACTTACTCCGGGATATCCTTTTTATATGCGTGTGTGTATATATATATACACATATATATATGCATATGCATAGACACAACCACAAAACATCCAGCTACACAGAGTTATTTGGATCCAATGAAATACATATACATTGACACTCGTGTCAGAAAATGTGTATGTTCAAACACATAAATAAGTAGAGAGATGGATGAAAGAGGCCAGTCTGTACTTGAAGTTTTCTTCCCAGTTTTAGAGCAAACACAATGCTATGGTAATCTCGACAGACAATAACTGAGTCTCAAGAAGTCAGACTTCATACTGGCCCTTCATGCAATTTGTTCCTGAAAGGCACCCTGACTCAGGAGAGATGCTGGACACAACCCAGTGCAATCCAGGAGAGCTCAAAGAGTCTCGCTATAGGATCACTAGTTATAGGGTCTGAGGTGATTGACTTTCATCAGATATTCTCCCACTCTGGCCCACCTCAGACGTCGAAATATTCTGGTATTTTCTGCCAGTTGCGCAGGCCGAGAACTCGTCAATTTCTGATGTTTGGTATCTCCTCTCTGTTGGCCTCGACTCAGATGCAGATGTACCAGGTTATCATGACCCAGTTACAGATGTACCAGGGTACCCAGTGGTAACTATCTGCCGAGTGATAGTACCAGGCAGTACAAGGCTGGAAAGACAGGGCCGAGCACATCAAGGTGGTGCCTTAGTGTTCTGTGTCACCATCTTTCACAATCCAGGCCTGACTTACCCTGGACTGGTTCAAGGCCTCGGAAGTGGGGTGGTGGCGGTTGGGGGCATGGAGAGAGGTCTTGAGTGGGCTTTGAGCGGCAGGGGGACATTACCACCACAATATTACTGACTGATATTGTGCTGCCATCTCTGACTAGTATCACAATTTTTTCTTCTGTCAGGTGTTGCCACTCTTGATGGCTATAAACCATCAATGGGTGTGAATAAACATCTGCTCAAAAGTGGTAATTGCTTGAGACGCTGTGTTATTCAGACTACTGCTTTTGTTTTCTAATAAAAACACAGAACAGAAGACTCTCTGTAGCCCAGATTTTAGAGGCAGAGACCATATTCTACCTTCAGCTTATAGAAGTAGGGTAAAATATTTAGTTTGTGTACAGTCCTTTCAGCCATATATTGCTCTAAATTTAGTTGTGTGTAGAAACAGATTTTCCTAATACCCAGGTATTGTGCAAAACAGACTACGAAAGTCTTTCTCCCTTTTGAAATCTCACTGTTGATGAAGAAGAGTCTGTAGTAAAAAATCTATGTTATATGAACTGACTGTAGGCCCTGAGTTTTTCTTCAAAAACATTTAATCTCTTAATGAGATCATTCTTAATTGAAAAATTAACCACTGTGATAAGTCTATTTATGTAGGCATACCCTTTCACTTTACAAAGAAAATAAGAGTTGAGAATGAAAGTATATTTTTCAGGACTTGGAAATGATTTAAGAACCTAGGATATGCTCACAGAGCATGTAGATAACTTTTGCTACTTTAGGAAAGCCATCATGTCGTGTTTTAGGATTTCAGCTCCAGGGGAAGGTCGGAGGCTTTCCCCCCACCTTCCCTTGTTTAGCGCGTGAAAGGAGGTTTCACCATCTTGGCTTCAATTTTGCCCCTTCAACCCGCTCCTGCAGCCAAGTCATGTCAATCAACACCTCTTTGAACAAACCTACAAAAAGCCACAAATCACGTTGCTTTGCAGGAGAAGGATGAAAAGAGAGAACTCCTAAAGCAGACACCTCAGCAACCAGGACATGTAAAGATCTTCCACGGAGCAGGTAGACTTTTCACTTTGCTGATTACTGGTGGGGGTGGAACGAAAAGAAACCAGGAGTAAGGGATGCAGAGCCACCCCCACACCACCCCACACCCCAACTCTGCCTGGAGAGCAGTCTCTGAGGTAGGAGGAAGAAGGGTTCGAAGTGCTGAGTATGAAGGCCCCACTAGAAGGTGGAGAAAGATCCCAGAACATCCCCTGGAGATCCAGTGGTTCTCATGTTTTGCAGCCAGGAAATGAGAGAGCCAGGACATCCCCTGGAAAACTGATGACTCTAAAGCTTTGCAGCTACCCCAGAGAGAGGTTACGTATTGCAGAGGGAGTTTGTCCTGAAAAATTCAATCTGGAACTTAAATGTATGAGGTTCAAAGAACTCCGCCTTTTCCACTCTGGTTTTATACTCCCCTGCCCTCCCTCCTCCTCACTGCCCCCCCTAGATGCCTGTGTGGACCATGTAATTCCCCCAATAGCAACAGGGGAAGTGGATGGAGTGGGCGGAATATATATCTATTTATAGGAATATACACCTATTTATGTGTTTAAGATCACTGTTCTTTCTTTCTTTCCTGTCCTACCCAAATTTAAGTGATGATTTGTGGTTCTCATTGTTTTTGAATTAATTTTTGTTACACTCTATTCAAGCATGCTGCTTCCTTTGCCCATGGCCGTAAGGGGCGTATTAAAGCTTTCTATTATTTTCCCAGCTCAAACACTTTAGTTCAGCTCTCGGAGGACACAAACCTCCCCTGAGGGTAAAATTGTTGCTTTGCTACCTTCCAGATCTTTGAAACCACGATACACCACTTGTAGCAGTCTTGCTCGTCTATGCCCAAAATGTAGGACTGCTCCCAAAGGAGTAGGGCTGATCATGCAGGAACAGCCATGCTTCTGCTTCAAACCTGGAAATGTCACATTAGTTTTGGAAAGCTCCAAGAATATGATTTATCTAACTTGATTTTCTGGATTAAGCAATTTATTCCTGATAAAAAGTTTCAGACATCAAACTGCATTCTATTGACCTGTTAGAATGGATTCAGTAAAAACCTGTAGCCTCAATGATGGAAATAGACATCTGATTAAAATGTCAGAAGTGCCAAACCAGATGATGTCACAGGTTGTCACAGGCCATTTCAAACCTCTCTGTGCATTAAGTGTTTATATGTAACTTCAACCTAAATCTTTGTATGTATTTTAGTACTAAACCCCTAATGCTTTGAATGGGAATCAAGAGCCTAAGTACTTGTGAAATCATTAAATGTCTGAGTTGTTTTTGAAAACATATCTTAAGCTCTTACAGCTTAATATATTTTATATATATTAGTATGTATTGTTGACGCTGTTACCTGAATAGTCACGGGTACTGTAAGACATTGTCGCGGTTTGAGAAGGGGGG
>NW_010404206.1:0-343 GCF_000710305.1 Buceros rhinoceros silvestris | reverse complement strand
GAGAGTTGTGCACATCTAAGCAGTTCAATAGTTCACTTACTGTTCCCTCTTGGATTATGGAACCTTGATGCTGCTCTCCATCTCCACCATCTGGTTCTGGAGGCCAAGCAACCAGTGAGTCGGTCTGACCATTAAGGACTGAGGCAAAGAAGGCATCCAGCACCTCAGCCCTTTCTTCATCTTTGGTCATTATTTTACCCGCTGCATCTAGCAATGGATGGAGAGTCTCCTTAACCCTCCTTTTGCTGTTGATGTATTTATAGAAACTTTTTTCATTATCTTTTATGGCAGTGGCCAGACTATGCTCAAGCCGGGCTTTTGCCTTTCTAATCTTCTCCCTGCA
>NW_010404205.1:7430-12649 GCF_000710305.1 Buceros rhinoceros silvestris | reverse complement strand
GCACAGGAAAGACATGGACCTCTTGGAGCAGTCCACAGGAGGCCCCAAAAATGGTCAGAGGTCTGGAGCACCTCCCCCGTGAAGAAAGGCTGAGAGCTGGGGTTGCTCAGCCTGGTGAAGAGAAGCTCCGGGGAGACTTCTCTGTGGCCTTTCAGTACTGAAAGGGGGCGTATAAGAAAGATGGAGACAGTCTTTTTAGCAGGGCCTGTGTGACAGGAGAAGGGGTGATAGTTTTAAACCAAAAGACAGCATTGCAGATGCCCCATCCCTGGAAACACACCAGATCAGGTTGTTTGGGGCTCTGGGCATCCCGATCTAGCGGAAGACATCCCTGTTTTCTGCAGGGGGGTTGGACCAGGTGAGCTTTAGAGGTCCTTTCCACCCCAAACCATCCTGTGATTCTATTTACTAATTTTTCAGCCCTTTATTCACTGATCTCACGTTACATTTTGTGTTCTGGAAATCAAACGTTCCTTTTTCACACACAGAAAAGTGGAATATAAACACCTGTGTAAACATTTAGTTACATATTTTCCTGAGTTTGAGTTTTCTTTTTAATCCGAAAAGACAGAAGAATGTTCTGATTCCTGCGTTTGATTCTCTCAGTTGTTGACCGGTGTTTATGACAGACATGGAATGAGAAACTGCCAGGAGTGAGAAATACAAACTGAACGCCTAAACACATGCTCTATCCAAGGATGTGTTTAGTTTCTAGTGGTAGAAGCTTTTCCCTGCTGAATCTCTTGACTTACCGGTTTATTTACCTTTGCAGGGTCCTCGCACAGGTCTCGTGTGAACTCGTTCCCCCCAAGCCGAATCGGCCCACAGAGGGTATACTCTTCTTCAACCTCGAGCTCTCGCCGATGGCTGCGCCCGGCTTTGAGCCTGGCAGGTGTGTGGCTGCCGTAAAAAGGCTGAACAAGGATGCCCTGAGAGCACGGGTTTGGTCCCTGTCAGTGTATAGTGCAGCCACGCGCGATCGGGGTTTCTGCTGTTTTAACAGGCAGCAGGAGTTACTGGTGAAGCTGAACAGACTCATAGAGCGATGCCTGAGGAATTCCAGGTGTATAGACACCGAATCTCTCTGCGTGGTGGCTGGGGAAAAGGTACGGGAACCTACTCGTGTCGGGTGGCTTTAAACTGAAAGAGACATGGAGTTTGTTGTTAAGGTGGGTGCTGTCTTGTTCTGGAAACTAGAAATTCTGATTGTAGGTTAGTGTAAGGGTCCACATGTCTGACTTTATGGGGGTTTTTACCTTACCTATCTACGTGGGCTTTTGAAGTAGCTGTGACCTCGCACACGTGAATATTTCTTTGCAGAATAACGTTTAAATTGTACTTAAGTGTTCCATGTTTTGTCGTAATTGACCAGGGCTTAAATCTGGCCTGCTGGGTACATTGGAATATCCGAGAGCTTTCATCTTCTTAAGCAAAGCCCTGAAGAATATATCCTGGTTCTTCTTACGGTTCAAAACATAAAAATGTTTTGAAAACCGGTAACTCCTGAGAATCATGTCACAAGCTACCACGCGGTTTTGTGTGCGTTTCCTCAGGTTTGGCAGATTCGCCTGGACCTGCACCTGTTAAATCACGATGGAAACATCATCGATGCCGCCAGCATAGCGGGAATTGTGGCCCTGTGTCATTTCCGCAGGCCAGATGTGTCCGTGCAAGGACAGGAAGTAACCGTGGTACGTTGCACCAGATCACAGTCAGTGTCGTGGCACTGCGGGCAGCTGGTTTTGTTTCTTTAAATACCTTCGTACTGTATGGAATTACAACGTGAACCGTGTTTGGTAAATCATTGTCTTCTGGGCTGATTCTTTCCCAAGTACACTCCTGAGGAACGTGATCCCGTCCCCCTGAGCATCCACCACATGCCTATTTGTGTCAGCTTTGCCTTCTTCCAGCAAGGGTAAGATCTTGAAGTCTTTTGTCAGAAACACCTTGTTGTCAGTCCTGCAGAACTGATTTTAAACATGGAAGAGTCCCAAAAATATTTATATTGGCAAGCTGATTTCTTACAACATTTTATCTGAAGCAAGATGCCATGGGGAGATATTTTTGTGTTCTGCGCGGCATAACTAACCAGCAGCTCTGCACAGGTGACGCAGAAATACTTTCTGGGGGGGGTACACCCGTCGTTACTAATACGTAAACCAGTGTCTTTGTTCAGTTGTTTTAAGGGTTGTAACTCACCTCGAACTTTCACTGTTGCCTTATATTTAAAAACTCGATTCTAGGACCTATTTATTGGTGGATCCAAGCGAACGCGAGGAACGCGTAATGGACGGCGTCCTTGTCATTGCCATGAACAAACATCGTGAAATTTGTACCATGCAGTCCAGTGGCGGGATTATGCTGGTGAAGGATCAGGTAAATCTTTGCCTTGAGCAGCTTTTCTCTGGGATATAAATCAGTTCCTGCACTCTGAACTTGATACTGAAATATCTTTGGCATTTGGAAGCTCAGAAATCAGTTACCTGATGTATCTGCAGTCCTGGAGGAAGCGCAGCCTGCTGTGTAGATCAGGCAGATTGTTTGGTCAGATACACACCTCTCTTCTTCCCCTGTGACAGGGCTGAGGGGTCTGTAAAATAATTCAGGCTGTGCTCTCAGGAGTAGATAGAGGCTGGTATGTTAACACTCGTGATGCATCCACTCCCTCATACTCTATTTTAAGTGTTTGTGACTCCTGCGATGTTCTGCGGGTTTAGTTAAGAACATCTTGGTTTCACGATCCTGAACTGTTGCTGTGTGTATAACAAACAGGTCCTGAGATGCAGTAAAATAACAGCTGTTAAGGTTGCAGAAATAACAGAACTAATTCAAAAAGCCTTGGAGAACGACGAGAAAGTGAGGTGAGTGTTTGGGGAGGGAAGGGAAATGGGTATTTTTAAGAAACATCCTAAAAAGTAATGTCATCCTGTAGTTTGAACAGGAAATTGCTCTCACTTGTGCTTTAAGTAGCAAGCATTTGTATATTTGAACTGGAAAAGAGACTGCATTTTTTAAGCGTGAAACATCCTGAAATTGTGCCTGTCACTCAATGACTAGGAAAGAAGGCGGGAAGTTTGGATTTGCAGAATCTATACCGAACCAGAAGATCACAACCTTCAAAAGGGAAAGCGCTGCCGTTGATACCAACAACGTGGAAGAACAAGCAGAAGAAATCATCACCAAGGCAGACCCTCCTTCAGAAGTGTATCTTTTTCGCTGTGTTACTCAGGCTTCCCCTCCCCTGGGTTAGCTCTGCTGGAAGCTAAACACACATCCCGAATCCCTGGCAGCTTAGGCAGCCTTACAGCCTTCAGAGGAAACCTCGACACCACACTGGGTCTGGTTCTCGGTGCTTTTAGGGAGCTCACTCCTAGCATATTGTGCAAAACTGAGCTCGGAAGTGAGCGAGTGTCACAGTAGCTGGAGACGAAATACTCGCTTTCTCAGCTCCCCTTTAGATTTCTTCCCTAGGGAGAAAAGAAACTGCTCAAAACCCAGGCAGTTTGCGCTCGGAGTACAAAGCGTTTACCAGCAAACACCACGGCTTTTCTTAACGACACCAGTGTTGCCAAACCGATACTACACACTCCCGGCACAGCCCAGATTGGGGAAGGAATAGAGAACTCCTGGGGAGACCTTGAGGAGTCTGAGAGGGAAGAAGCAGGGGAAGAGGAAGGAGAAAGCGAGGCGACTGCTTTTGAATGTCAGAAAATGGAAAGTGCGGATACAAGTACAACGAGGGAAACAACAGGTAAGAGTTCACTTACCTTCATACCAGATATGCTTATTCTATCACTCTGTTAACAGCCTACAAGAAATAAAAGAGGGCCTTAGTGAGAACGGAGAACCATTGTAGCCACTTCCCACCCATTGGCTACCTTCGCTTCACCTGCTCACTTCTGTTTTCTTCAGAAGAACGTGGTTTCTGTCGTACACGGAGGGCTCCCAGCTAAGCAGTAGCCGCTCTGGATGTCTCTTAAACGCTGTGGTTATTGGCTATGGAAGTTGTTTGTACAGAACTGATCGCCTGTTTGTGGACTTGTTTGTTTAGATGAGCCTATTGTACTGTCCGACAGCGAAGAGGAAGAAGTTGTCATTCTGGAGCCACAGGAAGTACCAAGGAAAACAAGGTAACCATCATGTCAAACTAGGAGGGGAAGGGACTTTGTAAGGAGTGTTTTCAGGAAGCGCAGGATTTGGCAAGGCCGAGGAAGGTCCCCATCGATCAAGGTCCCAACGTAGGTAGCTGACATCGAGGAAATCTGGGCTCGTTGGCCCATGTCCCAGGAGGCCAGTCATCCCGGCTGACCTGCAGCTGTCTGAGATGTTTGACTGATATTAACCGTTCCAAAGGAAGCGATGGTGTAAAGGTGGATTTGGATCAGCTGCTCCTCAGAGATGCTGCAGAGATTTCACACACTGCAGCACAGCTACCCTTCAGTTTTATCTATCTATCTATCTCCTCAAAGCGAGATTTAGAGCTGTGCCCTGCATTAGCCACAGAAACCCTCGTGGTCGTGAGTAGGACACTTTCAAGAAAGCAAGTTTTTGCCCTGAGGGTGGTGGATAGTTGCCCTGTTACAGACGATCAGCCTGTGTTCTTCCAAAATAAAACTACAGAACATTTCTTTGATAAAAATATGGTTTGCTCACAGATCGCAGACCAACCCAAAACAAGAAAATACAAGTAAGAAAGCTTTTAACAAAAGGAGAAGAAAGAAGAGAGCTGCCTACTGAAGCCATCGTCCCTCCTGCGGAAGTGCTGTATAGTACGTCATGTGGTCAACCATTACTGAACTTACTTTTGTAGATAATTTTGTTTCCTCCCACCCATATCTGGTCCTGCTTTTATGTGTATTTTATAAAACAGATAAATAAATAAACTGCATGTAAGTGAAATCCCATCCAGCTGCAGCAGAAAACTCACTAGTGCAACTTGAACTTGCACTCAAATTCTACAACCTGAATTGCAAATTTTTTTAAAATATTTTTTGGCTTAGAACTGTTTCATACCTTGGCCTGTTCTTCACAGGGGGAAATGGAGTGCTGTGACTAAGGCCTTGCCCATGTCAGTCCACCTCTTCCCTTTCACTGAAACCACTTTGTATAAAAATAAACAGAAATGTGCGTATATATTAACAAAACAGGACAGAACTTCCAGAGAGAAGCAATTCCTACTACAGTAATGCAGCTTCCTAAAAAAAGTGTAATTAAATATC
>NW_010404205.1:3674-7283 GCF_000710305.1 Buceros rhinoceros silvestris | reverse complement strand
TTCTGGAACTGTAGTCAGAGAATTAAGCTCTGAGCTCAGAGCTGGGCAGGCCAAAGAGGCAAGGAGGTTTCCCAAGTATTGAGCTGCTTCATTTGAAAACCAAGTTGAACTGGAAACATGCACATATTTACAGGAGCTAATTAGGACTATTCTACATGTGACATTAGTCATGAACTACAAACAAGAGAGAAGTTACTGTTGCATTTCCCACATCAGCTTCAGAATTCAAACATAAAACCCTGCTGCTCCCAGACAAGCCAAGTTTTACTCAAGTCATGGGACAAACACAGCAAGCCCTGTCCCCCCAGCAGCCAAACCAGGGCATTTTCCTGCCTTGTCTGCCAAGGCAAAGTCACCTTTGGGAGCATAAGCATGAGTGAAGGTTTAGTTTCTTCCTTCTGCAGTACCTCGACACGGTAAACTTCTTGAGGAAGAAGAACAGCACTCTTAGTACTGCCATTTCACTCTTCTGCACACGTAACATCTCATACCCTGCATTCCTGGGAGGGTTTATTTTGAGATGAGTTAAACTGGATAGGCAAAACAGTACAGTACAGCCTGGCATGATTTGTTCAAAGATTAGTAGCAAGAGCTGGAGCAGTCCCACATTAACTACGGAAAATGAGAAGATGGTACCTGTGGCAGCAGCCAGAGCTGTCAGTCAGGCTGGATGACCTCGGTCACGCTGGGCAGAGGTGCCAGCCCACAAGCGAAGCATTTTTTTAGGCTGTAGAGCTGTAGCAGTCTATGGGAAGTAAAGCTCAGGGAGCAAGGGAGAATTTCTCTCTGTACTATGGGAGCAGTAATAGAACAACTTCCATTAAAAACAGAGCAAGGAGACATTTCATGAAGCAGCAAATTAATACTAGAAACCACTGAAGTCCTTTCACTGAAGTACTGCTACTTGCTCTTCCCTGGGGAAAACAGTTCATTGGCTTCCTTTAAAATACTCCTTTTCCAATATTCATATTTCTCTGTGGTCTCAGAAATTTTCCAGCACACACCACAAAAAAGAAAGGGAAGGCGGAGCCCAGTTCTCAGGAGGAGTGCTGTGCTCCGCTGTCTGCAAAGACTTACTTGCCAGGCAGCTCTTTGAACAGCCCGGCCAAGGTCACAAACTGAAGTCGCAGCTGTGGCCAGCGTGTTCCCGCACAGACAAACTCCCTCTCCTGCAAGCTTAGAGCATTTCCAGCACAAAGCACTGGACATCATACACCCTGCAGGTTCTTCCCCAGCTGGTTTTAGCTTTTCAGCAGCCACCTACTGAAATTAAGCTAAAAAGAGGCTATCGGAGAACACAGTAGACAAAGGAAGCAGGGGGTCTTCATTAAAATACGTATAAAAGTCTAAGTGCATCCTAAAAAACTCCGACTGTCCAAAAAAGGCAGCCTGTGCTGCACACTTGTGCCTTGGCTGGTTAAGCCACCATCCCTTGACTCGGTCAGTTTTGTAACCGAGTTGCTTCACGGAAGGCTCCAACTGCAGAGCAGTTGTCTCACTCTAACACCCGCCTGTCAGCTTGACAGAGGGCAGATAGTTTGAGAAGTTATTTTACACAGTCCACGCCAGAGCAGCTGTTCGACAGCTGTGAAAAACTGCTACTGCGACCTACTGCCTGTACAGAGCTGAGACAACTTCAAGGCGAAGTGGCAGAGGTCACACAGGGCAGCCCCTGCCAAAAATGAACACGTTTGAGACAGCAGTACTACCCCTCAGCGGTTTTGAGGTATTGGCAAGACAGCTAACATCAGATGTAAAAATAGTTTATTAGCCAACCTGGAAATGGCTTCATTAAAGCCACTGACGTGCACTCACTGCTTTACATGCAAAGAGCAGCAGGTACAGGGCAGCATCACTCCACATACACAGGTTGAAGGTAAACATCCGCTTGATTTAATGCCAATTATGCACTAGTTTGCTCGTGTAACAGTTCTAGAACTAAGGAAAAATAAGACCAGTTGGCCTACATTTCACTGCCTGCTGCAGGAGTCCTTTCCAAGCAAGGGGGACGTACAGAATTTGTATCATCCTGCACGTAGCCCGTCCACGCCAGAAGACATTCCCTCTTCCCGAGGGCACCGAGCAGTAGTTCCATCCCTCAAGGCACTAGGTAAGCAGACTGGCGACGAGGATTTGTTTTAGTAGGCACTGATGGGCTTTCAGGACAGCAAACGCACCACCAGGAACTCCATGCGTTTAAATTAGTATCGGTTTCACACTTTGACTAGAAAACACCTATAGCAAGACCATTTTCCCCCTGCTGGAAGAGAGAAGTATGAACTGGTAATACTGGCTTTAGCCGCACAGGCCCTGCAGCAGAGCGTTCAGCCTCAACCCAGTGGAGATCTGGCACTGCATGACGTAGCAGTCGAGGCTTCCAGTAACCGGCCCGTCCTCAAGAGCCTCCCAAGAGTCAATTCCAGCACGGTGTTCTCCTCCAGGGTTCTTCCCGCCCTGCGGCCACTCAGCCACGTTCTGGATCTAGACTAAGTCTCAGTTTAAACTAGACAGTAAAAAAATGCTACAAATACTGCTGTGGAGTTCAAGTTGTTCTCTCTTGGAAGGGGAAAAGCCCTGCTATAACAACACACTGCTCATATTAACGTGTGGTCTGTAATTAGAAGAGCAGTCTCAGGCACTGCTCGGTCTGCATGGTTAATTCTGTGCTCGAAAAGAACGTTTTTATAAAACCCCAGCTAAATAGTTTAACAAGATTGCATGTACAAAAGATTTACATTAAAACCACATGAAACTAACGTCATAATTAAGCTCCTCAGAACCTGTATTAATACTCAGAGCGATCACCTCTAGGATTTTGATTCGTGTTTAAAACTGTACATCATTTTCCTGTAATATACATCTTTTTAAAAGATCAGTCTCTTGATTGTTACAATAAGTTTAGTGTCTCTGGCGGGTCAATAAGCGATACTCCGTGGTACCTAGAGAGGGGAAAAAAAGAAAAGACGCAGGCTGTCATCTTGCTCGAGCGCTTTCCGCCACGAAGAAGAGGGCACATACTGCAGCAAAGCATGTTTCTCACAAGGCTGTAGATGTTTTGGGGCTTGTCAGCTGCCAGGCTGACACAGATTTGTAGGAGCATTATGTACCACCTCCTGCCTGCCAGCTGTAGGAGTGTCAAGACAATTCCTCCAGTTTCTACCTGACCATCCAGGTGGCAGCAGCAGATCTGGTAGCGAACGCCAAGAACTGCTCCACAAACGCCTGTGCAGAAACCTGGGCAGCCTCGTCACCGCTTCACTTACGCGGTGAGATTTGGTTCGCTGGGTCTGACTGACTCGAGATACCCCCCACCCCGTTCGGCAGCTGCGTTAGGGGAACCCGGACGCGGCCTACCGGCTCCTTGTAGGAGTCCCCAGATACTCACTTTGTACTCTTGTACTTTTCCCGTATGGACTGCTGCGTGTGCTCTGCTGCTTTGAGGTAGGTCTTGTGTAGGTCCATGAGGCAGGGCTTGATGTCTTCGAGGGTGTAGCCTGTCACTTTGCACAGGGATTCAGGCTGAGGGAAAAGGGAAGGGAAGAGGTGAGGTACACTGGAACATTTCTGTTGGCTTACGCTGACAACCCCTGGTGGAGGTTTGAGCTTCCT
>NW_010404205.1:0-3582 GCF_000710305.1 Buceros rhinoceros silvestris | reverse complement strand
TGCTCAGCAGCTTGGCAGAGCGGCGGTTTCTCAAGCAGAAAGGAGTGAACATTCACTGCTCAGGTCTTAGCAGTTCCTGTAGACTGACACTAATCCTGAAAACTATCATATTCTAAACAAGCATTCCTTGCCTCCACTGCTTAAGCTTTCTCACTGCACACTGCCTCATCACCAGGAAGCTGCTCGCAGCTTTGAGGAGGATCACCAGAACAGGAGCGCATCGTTAGATGCCTCTTCCTTCCAAGAAAAGGTGTCCCCGCCACAGTTTTTCAAACCCCATGGAGAACGATCCCAAATTAACAGCCTAGGAGCGAGCAGGGGCTGCGATTCCTGCAGCCCAGGGCCCCGTGTTCAGACCGGCACAAGAAGGTGCGCGAAGGCCCAGAGATCTTTGTGCAACATACCCAGGTTTGTCCAGTGACCGTGTAGTCTGCGAGATGAAACGCCGCAGCAGCAATAACTGATGGCAAGTATTTCAGGTAAGGATCAGCATCGATCAGACTCAGCTCCCCAAGGTACTGCACGGAAAACGAGAGAAGGGGAATCATCTGCTTCCAAACACAAGTACGGCATTCAGCAGTTGCTCTAGAACCTTAATTTCAGCTTCCAACCTCACCACCAAGTGGGAGGAACAGGTTTTACTAGTTCCCACTTACTTTCTGTTAGCTGCTGTCACCCAGCCTTCCCACACGCATCTTTTCCACAACACATTTTATAATTCGAGGCACATAAGGTCTAGAGGGAAGAGTGCAGTCAGGTCTGACCTCTGCGCAGGGAGGCAAAGGCTCCTCCTGAGGAGCTCTGGTCCCTGCCGTGCAGTTTGGATTTAACAGAGCTTCAGCTGCGGTGTTATCTGGGCTCTGCTGTAGAAACCAGCCTCTGGATTTCCAGCTCACTGCTGGTTGAGGGGAAAACCAAAACCAAAGCTCTTTCTAGCCCAAGTGGGTGGGTAGGTGTGGCTGTTTCAGATAACGAGGGAAACGTCTGTCAGTCGAACAAACCCCACATTCAAGTTCATCAGTCTCTCCCTGCTCAAGCCTGGCCGCGTGCCAGCCCACAGTAGGAACGGAGTATCCTAAACGTGGAGTGGCAACAGGAGCGTTCCTTTCCCGTGGTGTGGCACCGCTTCTGGAGCAGTGTGTGTCATACCATATGTGCTGTCCCAGAGAGATGATCATTTAAAAACAGGGGGACTGGGAAGCAGAGCTCACAAAGTCTGTAGTTACACAGGCCGGGCTAGTAACTAACTCTTACCATGGACAGGCTCTCCACTTTGGCATTCGTCTGCTGGTGGAGGAAGTACTGAGTGAGGAACTGGTTGATTGTTGGAGCTGCCAAGTCAAATGATAGAACCTTCAGAATTAAGTGCTCCATCCTCAGAACCTGCTTCTTCGTGTAGGTGTCATCTGTGATGTAGACAAACTCTGCTACTTCAGGCGGGTAGATTTCTTCAAACTTCCTGCCAGGAGAAATAGTTACAAGCAAGTAATTGAGTACCGGACTAACCAGAAAACCAGCCACACATCATGAAAGCCAGGATGCTAACTGAGATTCTGACTCGCGAGGCAGCGGAGCGCTGTTAGCCAACGCGCTGGCTGCTCTTGGTTCAGTAGCTCTCACTCAGACCAGCAGGATCTGAAGTGGCAGAGCCACAACAGCACTAAGCCATTTGGGACTCAGAGTTACCAAAATCCCACAAGAATCCACCAAACTAATTGGTGCAAGCAAATCTTTATTTTCACATGCCTTGTGCATGTTCCTTCCGATACTCTTTGGAAATCTGCTGCTGCAGCTGGAAATAGTGAATCCTCACATTCAGGCCATCTACACAGACGGCCAAGAACCTTGGCTGCAGACCTTCAAAGGCACCGCCAGGCTTTGAGGTGGATAACTCCTGATTTTATTTCTTGTGAAGCCCTCCCGAGTCAGTCTGGCTATAGACAACAAAGACGCGATAACCACCGGATTCCCCTCTGCGCGAGACCAGCAAGCAGAATTGGAAACGACGCGGTTCCACTTACGATGCCAGCAGCATCGCTGCAGTACCCACGAGCTGGAGCTTTCCTCTCAGAACAGACATGGAAGATAGAAACCGATCGATGTAGTTCACAGCTAAGTGCAGGGTTTCGTTCTGTAGTTTGTACTCCTCTCCAACCTCCACCAGCCAGTCCACAAGAATAGCCCGCATGTTGTTGGTGATATCGGGTTGCTTCTTCATGTAACCCATTTTAGGCTTGCATTTCACCTGTAGGTGTGGACAACAGAGAAGACTGAATCCAGACCGAGTGCCAGCAGGGAGGCAAGTGTTTAAGCTCCATTTCCCGCAGTTTAAACAGATCAGATCGGCATTTCTCACCCCCAGGTTTCTCCCCCATAAGCTGCTTGCAAACAAGAGACGAGACAGCAGCTCACCTCCATTTCCCTCAGGTACGTGTGGATATCGCTGATATAGTCTGGCACATTATTAACGCTTGGTTTTTTCTCTTCTGCTTCCGAGGTTAATGAAATATCCATAATACTTGGAGAATCTGAGCAGAAGAGAAGAGCCATGTTAAAACGGGCGTTATCAGAGTGCACCCTTGCAGCACGGGGAATAACCCTATCCTGTAGCCTGTCAGCAGTGGCTCTCCAGCTTCTCCTGCCTCCTAGGCCAGCAGGGAGGACGGACCATTGCTCACCTAGGCTGGGAGTTGAGGAGGCTCTAAGGAAGCCAAAATGTTGCCGCAACACGGAAGCTTTCCATCCCCCCTTCTGTTCTTCCCTCTAAGGTTAAAGGGATGGAAAACTCTTGCACCTGTGAAGTGCTCAGTGCATCCTGTGATACCCGTAACATCAACGTGAGTCCTGTAAGATGAGCTATTGCAGCTTAAACCAGGGCTGGAGTACCAGAGGTTTCTGGAAGAAGTGGGCCATGACAGAATCAGCCCTCAGATATTAACACTAGTGCACGTTACAGAAGCTGGGTCTGACAACCCCTGTTTCTTACATGCTGGGAAGAGCTCAAAAACACTTGCACCAGTACAGGGTATTACCGGGAAGAAAGCCTGTCCTCAGGATCTGCCTGAATGAAACCCCCTTCTACCTCTAGAGCACTAGCAAAACGTGAGGCTTTAGTGGCTGCTCTCATCTGTAATCTGGTTTCTGTCACAAGGTACCAACAACTCAGGTTAAAAGTGTAAGACTACCTACAAAAAGCAGAGCTAGCAGTGTAGAGGCCCAAGTAATTGCTAGCTCAGCTGGACTGAAAAGCAGTTGTATTGTAATGGCAGGCTCAAAGCGGTTTCAGCAACTGAAAAGGCATCTTCTGAGCCAGCCCGAACCAGTCTATGCCCCAAACAGCTTCAGGATCCCCCAGTTTGCTCTGGAAATCGTTCTCGAGGTAACACCTCGGCACAGCCCTGCTGGCCTCCACGCTTCCTAGGGGAGGACTCTGCAGACTCGGGTGCTGCCCAGGGCCACTGCAGAGGGAGCAGCAGTGGGACGGGGCCCACAAGAGCCCCCCGAGAGCCCGGGGCAGCACTGCTCTCAGCGGGCGTACAGCTCAGCTGCCGGGGATACCAGGCGGGCCCTGGGCAGGGGCTA
>NW_010404204.1:16017-21385 GCF_000710305.1 Buceros rhinoceros silvestris | reverse complement strand
ATATTATTTATTTTTGTATAATTACCAAAATTTGGCTCCAAGAAGCACAGTTCAATTAAAATATATACGTAAGAATTCGTTCCTGAAAAACCCTGTAACTGAAAAAGCAGTAATAAAATCAGCTTCACTAAACAATATTTTGGGGGTTTTTTTCCTAACTGAATAGTTTTTCAATTCAAGAGACGTTCCTATTTGTTTTAGCACAAAGGCTCTGTCTCACCAACACCATCACATCCTCCTAGCTTTCACACTCCTTTCGATATGGAAGACAAAAGCAGTAACTAGATCCCTCGCAAAATTTCATGGTTTAAAAAGTTAACATGATTACAGAATCACTAACAGGTATTTACTGAAACTGAATGACAATATTTTTTTTAGTTTTTAATAATTTGCTGAATGCTTGGAAATGGGATACACTAGAAAAAACCCAAACATAAAACCCACACAGACTCAGAAATTCTCATACTCTCTTTCTACAGCACAACTTAAATTCAAATAATAAATTAAACCAAACACAGCCAATTTAAGAAACAGCAAAAAGAAATGAGAATGTGGCTTTTGTAAAAGCAGCTGGTATTTGCTTCAGAAGAAATAGCAAAACTACATGTGAGAAAACAAAATCAACTTCATTCCTCAAAAGAGCCAACTGCTATCAGACAGGTAGATCATAATGTACAACACATAAAACATTCTAGACGGGAAAGAATGCGGGAAGATTTTACAAAAAAGTTATTTATATCCTCCCCAACCCTGAATTTGCTAAATTCAGGAAAGGGTACGTGTGCTGGGAAGAAACAGCAACTTTTAAGTTGATAAATGCTTTAAAAATCAAAACAGAAAATACTATCTTGCCAGTAACTGAGATTTAACTAGTTTATTGGGGGGGGGTTAAACCTTCTATATAAACCAGACATACCAGTTATTAAACTTGGATGCTTATAATGAGCTTTTCACTGCTCTAACCATAGTTTTATGCCAAATTTAGATTAGCTACCTAAAAACATTACATTAACAGTGTGATCCCTCTCTTGAATCATCCAAGCAGAGTTGGATAGCAGATTTGAAATTGAAACGGCACATCAACCACACGTAACTGTTTCTCCCGGGTAGGTCAAGCCTTAAAGTACAAAGCAGAAAAACTAATTTCAAATTAAAAACCACATTGATGGAAGAATATTTCAAGAAGATTCAAGTTCCACTTTACCAAATGGAACTGCTCCTTCACCTGTAAGTTGACTGAAGATTTCTTCTCTCCTTTTCACATTCATCTTCTTTAATATGGATTGGTCTTGCTTTTCAAATATTTGGCCATGTAAAGCAGACATATTTGTAAGAGCAGAGCGAAAGTATACTGGTGTTTCCTTCTGATGCAGACCAGTTATCTTGAAAGAAGTACTGCATCATTTTTGCCTTGTTCTTGTAGCTATTATTCCAGCCAATGAATAGTTATGTCATGATTTATTTTTAAATTTAAAAATGCTAAGATTTTTAACACTGCATGGAGAGAAAACGTCACGGAAAAGCATTGAGAAAAAAAAATCCCCATAAAGGATTCGGAAGGCTGTGAAGTAGCTCCCTAGCTAATCCCGCCCGTCACCTCTTTGCTGTCACAGTGCTGTAACTGAACAGAACGAAGGGTCATTACCTGCTAGTTGCAGGGGAAAAAAGAAAATCAATTCCTATTCCTAAATGAACTGTCCTGAGAATAGTATGATAATGACAGCGATAACACTTTGTAACTCTTCTTTGTCATCAGATCAGGAATGTCATCGGTGCTCCCCGTGTACTTACATAACCTCACGTTAAGAGCACAAGAGTGCTGGTGCTGGGTCAGACAGACATGTGTGGAGCTCAGCTCTCTTAAGAGGCCAAACCGAAGACACGAAGAAGCATTAAGCCAAGTACATAGTGATATTTCTACCGAACGCTCTGACAGGCCCCAACTCTTCGGAGACTCCAAAGACCTGAAGCAGTGTTTATCCTTATTTTCTCCAGTGAAAGCTTCTTTCATTAAGTTCGTGACCATAAAACATTTAGTATCCACAGCACCACTACTGTGCAGAGCATGTCAGGGTCAGCGGCCAGGGTCGGCCACAACCCAGCGATCCGTATCTATCCCAGCTGGCCTGGAGGGCAGGCAGCCAGGCCTGGAGCAGGTGCAGAAGCGGTTGCAGAGCCTGTTCCTACAGTCGGGGCTCCGGCACTACAAGTACACCAAGACCACTTTCCTGCGACAATGAGAAATCATCAGGAAACAGTATAATAAATATTGTAATAAAATTATTACAGGGCACAGGAGCCAGAAGAACATGATTTCTACGCCTGGTTTTCAATGCTGAACTAAAGGAGCAATGTCCTGGTTTGAGCTAAAACAGAATCAATTCCCTGGTCAGAGATTTTACTGTTCGGCTCAGTCTCTGCTCAGTGACTGCCCTGTCTGAAGTGAACGGTGTATTTCAGCAGACAGTGTCTGCTTCTAGAAGTGATAATGCTGGATGTTTACAGTTACTACTAAGGACTGGTCTGCAGAAAGGCTCTGGCTTGTACTTGCTCCTGTAGAAACCAAGGTCACTGCTAAATCTTGTGTATCATGTTGGAGTGCTGTAAGTGAAAAGGTCATAAGTAAGTAAAAAAGTCACATCTGCCAGGAGGAGTAGACGGGACAGGTGACCTAACCCTGACCAACAAGGTGTTCCTTTCCATATACGTCATATTCAGCATAAAGCTGAGGGATCATAAAGGTCAAACCCTCTTCTTCAATGGCTGGTATCCAAGGAGGACTCTGTCTATTCTGCCTTCAATCCCAGTCCATGTGTTCCCGAATCCAGTTCCAGTCTCCCACTCGATCCAGTCTGGGACTTCCCTAGTGCCTGCCCTGCAGCATCAGTGATGACATCATCATCATCATCATCACTGAGAGTTCTATACTGGGTTTGTATATATATATTTCATTATTTTCTTATTATTATCTTTTTATTGTTACTGTTTCATTAAAGCTGTTTTAGGGTTTCTTTCCAATTCGTAAGTCTCTCTACCTTGTTTCCTTTCTATGCTCCTTCTGGGAAAAGAGAGGGGTTAATAGAGAGCATCTATCATTCATTTAGTGGCCAGCCCCGCCTCAACTCATGAGAAGGGATTATTAAAAATTATTTTATTGATTTATTTAAAATAAAACTTGCACCTTCTGTGAGAATTAAGAGCGGAAATTCTCATCTAAGTGATCCAAATACGCTTTCCAAATGCTGCAAATATAGAGACCTGAGCATCAAGTGAAAGACCGAGTGTCTGAATGAAGAGGATAATTAATCCTCAAGACTCGTGATGTGAAAAAGGAGAAACACCCTGAGACCTCAGATATGCAGAGAGCTAAAAGAAAGAACTGCAGGTGAGAAACCACTAGGTGAACTACTGCAACACCAGACCGCATTCAGTCCGTGTGGTTTATGATCACCTTCACCACATCACTTCCAATCAACAACGCTAAAGCAAGCGTATGCAGCAAACCCAGGAAAGGAAGCTTTTTTCTTCCCCAGAAGAAAATCACTTCATTGCTTAGAATATTTCAAAAGCATTAGCATTTTTCTTAGTCCTTCCAATATTCATCTCCATACAGTAAGCAAGACTAGCCTACAGAGACAGAAAAATAAAGCTAAAAATATCCTGTTTGAATTGTAAAGTCAGAAAGAGAACTGGAGGAAGTATTTGACATCACCCAACAAAATCAGAGATCTTTTCTTTTAAACCAAAGCAGTATTCTGAGCTTCAGTTATTGACGCAATTTTGAAATGGAATTTTTAAAATGTGACTAGATTTTCCTCCCATGCATAACAGTAGCAGATAAAATCTATAAAGGTGTTTCAGAGAGAATCTGACAGTAGAGTAGTAGAAACCTGGTAAGGTGGCACAGACAACACGGGAGTCAGTATCAGAATAAATCAGAACTGAAGGGGGTAGGAATCTATTTTGAAAGAATATGTAAATGAGATTATTGAACAGTGATAGATATACAGTGATATGCTTCAGAAATATTTGTTTTCTCAAACACAATCCTTTTGAAAGTCAGATTATCTTATTTGGATAGATATTACACAAAGTATTCCAATTAGCCAGAAATAGTCTGCTTTGATTTCAGAAATGCACAGTGTGAGCTGTACTTTTGGCTTCCGCTTAAGTAACCTGTAACTTTTTGTTATCATGTTAGTGAAACTGGTCATCAGTCAAGCCTAGCAACAGTAACATGTTAACTAAATATTATCTAACCTCTCTCTTACCTGTCAAGACCTTAAGCATGCAATCAAAATGATGACTGGACAGCTACAGAGACGTTACAGACACTGAGTTATTATTTTAGACACGGGAGTCAGCTCATCAGTAGAGAAGTATTTCAAAAATTGGCAGCATAAATATAGTAGTTACAGATAATTATTTGAACATCCTTCCTGCCATTGTCTAAGAACAGACCTTGTCAAGAAGAAAAAAAACAATAGAAAGAAATGAATACAAAGCCAGGAAAGATGTAAAAGACACCAACAAATCACCTGCAAGGATTCTAAGTAGAAGGGAATCACAAAAGCAAAGGAAAAGCAATGATTCAGAAAGCAGAAAATCACCAAAATGATCAAAAGATACAGAGAGATCTCATGGTCAAGAAAGGGTTTGAAATACCACAGAAAAGACGCCAGTGTTTATGAGCAAATTGTTCTGTAGAATTTCTTTCTGAATTTGCACTACATAAACAACTGGCAGTGAAATACTGCCGGAGAACTGACCGAGTCTCGATTAGTTAAAAAGCCAAAGGAACGAAGTAAGTGCCAGCTCTCGTTTTCCTCTTGTACACAGAGAAGTGTAACAGTACATTTGGGATTCATTTTTTCTCCCCGGTTTAAGGGTTTGACCAAGATACTGAATAGCAAAGCCTCAAGTATGAAGCAATTTAAAAACCCAACGTTATGTGACTTTTACTTATCCTCTAGGGACAGGAAAAAAGTACGAAAGGATGAAAGCAGGTGAACAATTGAGTTTCCTTAACAAAGCCTACTAAGCATTAGGCGTTATTTTTTTTTCCTCTAAAATGCTATCAGTTATTACATCCCAGCACACCGGCTATTAAGAGCAGTTTGATAGCATACAATTTTTCCCATCAAAAATGGGTAGTAGCGCAGTTTGCAACTGCCGTGCTGGACTAAAAATGTACCAAGCATATATGCAGTTAAATCAGCAAAACTGCTTCCGCCAACACAGTGAAATTTCTTTTATAAAAGTAAACGAGCAAAATAGTTTAGGCAGTATAAAACGCATCAATACTGGGGGAATTTTCATCACGCAATCTGTCACGAAAGTCTTATTGCTTTTTCTAGAACTGTAATAC
>NW_010404204.1:12288-15832 GCF_000710305.1 Buceros rhinoceros silvestris | reverse complement strand
CTGAACCTGATGGCCATTCCCTTAACTGAGGAAAAATAAAACAGAAAAAGAAATAACACATAGCTACTCACACAGCAACAGGAGAGCAAACGAACAGAATGCTTCTGCCACAATACACGTTGTGGATTTTGCTTAATGTCCACAGATTGTCATGTCTTTGTTGCCATGAAGTTTTAATGCCTGACATTTCTTTATGCCATTTATGGACAGGCAGGTGTTATGTCAACTTTTAATTCTCCAACCCACTTTTGAGAGAAACACAGTTAAGGAGGTCCTGCCCTGATGCAGTTGTGCTGCTCAACACAATCAGGAAATAGATGAGTCAGTCAGATCGAAACATTTACATTATCTTTTTCTGAACTGAAGTCTGCTGCTTGCCAAGCCAACTCTCACCAGTTCTCCTCCATGGTAGAGTGCCACCCAACTTCTTCCCACCTCAAAAGTCTGAAAGCACATAGCTGGCACACCCAGTACCTCCTGCCTGCTCTTCTGACATGCTTGAAACCCTGGAAGTCCTCCAAGGCAAATTTTCTCATACAGGAGGGACCCAAACTTCAACTGAAGAAGTGAAGACAGAGGTTGCTCAGTCTCAAACTATTTCCAGTGACTGATCCACCTGACTGATGGATGTGGCAGTTCTGGGCACACATCACAGTCATGCTCTTTCTGGACACGCACTCAATGACCAGTAGAACTGGGTATAAAAGTTATGTTAGTTGTAATGATTATTTCTAAATGGAAAGAATCCAATTAAAACCCATAACCTCAGATGTTCCTGGCCAAATGAGTAAATAATATCCTGCAATGTAGGAAGATAACAGGCTGCAATTTGAACTAAAGGCTGCAGTAAGAACAATGACAGACCGCACTATTCCTTCCTTCCTCTCAGCCTATGTCCCAGTCCTGCTTTTTCAGTCAAGAGCCCCTAAAAGTACATGAAAGACTTCTGCCTCTCCAAACGAGGCAGAGCATCTGCTGCTACGGCAGAGGTTCCTCTCCCTGCGTGAAATCTTCAAGATTTCTTCTTCAAAAACAGCAAGATGACTAATTAGCAGACTTCTCAGTACAAATGCTAAACAGAAAATGTTTACCCTGTTACAATGGCTAACACTTCTCTCCCAACAGGGTGTAAAAAAACTAAATCAAACAAAAGTCAGATTAACAGATGTGAGATGGATCTTCTCTGCTTAAGACACGGCTGTAATCTTTAGCAACTAAGTAAGACAACAAATGTATAAAGAAGTTTTATTCTGAGCCCTGAACAGACCATCAATATCTGAGAGACGGCTGTTCACCATAGAAGAAATCCAATTAGCTAGAGCTAAGATCCTCAGAGATATATGAAGTCCATTACAAACACATGCAAAAAACTTGGGTACTGACCAGACGCGGAATCCACCTGAGATTAAGTCCTTTTTAGAAATAGAGAGGAATGTACAATTTTGAGATTGTTTCTCTAAAGAACCTGATAAATAAGCCTCCGCACTCCGATGGAAGGCCCACAATCAGCCAACACTTTGAGACATAACTTTCTGAATTTTCTCCTTCAAATGAAAACAAAACCACAGCAAGAGCTCTGCATCTCCGGTGTTTGTTCTGGTTTGCTCTTTCCTTTTTTTTTATTTTTTAAGAAAATAAACTGTACCAAGGAAACTGAAATACGGAAACTCAGATCTGCTGGATGAAGCACCTTAAAAGCAAAGGGTTTGAAAACAAAACCATAGCCTGTGCCTTTGAGGGGCTTCAGACTTTCTCTCAGTTTGGTAACTTTGATCCACTGTCTGGACTGAAATAACTATCATGCATTTCTCTGAGGTGTTCCAGAAATCCATCGCGTCTTAGCAGCCAAGTGCAGATGTGAGGTATTTTCTGAACCACACAAAGAGTCATTCATCAGCATGCCACTGTTTGCAGCAATAAATAACGTGCTCTTGACATTCTCAGGTCTGCAGTGAGTATAGAAACAGTCCATATGTGGTTGGATTTTGAGCTACCCGTTTATGAGGTTACCCTTTCTTTTCAATCTAGCACCCAAAGGCCCACTTCTGTTCCACAACCACTCAGATGGAGCACTTCAGCACTTGAAAACAAACTATTTCAGCAATAAATAAAACCACAATATAAACACAATAAATAAATACACAATAAATAAACACAATAAATAAAAACACAAATAAATACAAACACAGCCTCTACCCAGGATCAGCAAATTTCATCTAGGCAGGAGCGGAATCAAAACAAATGAGAATACAATTATTCCTTAATTTTTTATAACCAACTATTAATAGAATAGAGCATTAAACAGAGATCATAAAAATTAATAAGGCATAAACACTGTTGACATAGTATGCACAACAGTGGAATGTATTTCATCATTATTCTTTTCATGAGATGTTGGGAACCTACCACTGATGCTCATAAACTTTTTACTCAGAATTCATAAATCACAGCACTAAAATACCATTTGTCCTCTCCACTTCCGCAATAATTTATTAGCACTACAGAAATACTACAAAAAGCTTTCTGCAGGTGCTGATAACAGGTAAAATAAACAGTCAAAAAATCCCTTTGATTTTTATTGTTATTTCCCTCTTAAATGTCACAGTAACTGAAACAGTGCTCCAGTTCACAGATACCAGAACTGTTACCATTAATTAAATATTGAACCATTTTCCAAATGTGAAAGTTTTGACTAGTTAAAAAAAACCAACAACACAAAATGCAAAAAACATGCCCACAAAGAATTTCCTTTTTCTCCTCATGGGGACTTCTCTATTTTCCCCATCCTCGATAAAATTGTTTTGAACACATTAAAACAAACAGAGAAGCACAGTGCCAGGATTCAGTTGTTGTAAAAGCATAGACTAAATTGTGCCACATAATAAAATCACTAGTTAAGATTGCATTTTTGGGAAACTCCTACCAACTCCACTATCAGTTCCTTGGGGTAAAATCTTTATCTGCTGACTTCACTGACCAACAGCATGCTAAAAAGCTCAGAAAAAAAATACGCCTGAAGTCTGACCCACCTTGTGTATGACCAAAACAGCTGTATTCCACAAGTGAACACTGTATGATGCACAGGTGCATTTTACACACAAAAACATACCTGTTAAAATTAAGAATTCTGCAAATCTGTGAGCTTGCTTTCTAAATCCTGAAATAACGTGTAAGTTTTAGGGCTCATGTACCATTTGTGACTCTACGCATGGGAGGCAGTTGATAAAGCCAAGGACAGACTTAGGTTTTTGTTCTGCTTCAAAGATTAGCTTGCACTAGGAGTAAACATTTCAGCCAGTTCGTATTTCAGCTATCATCATCTCTTCCCCAAAATGTGAACAGTTCTAGTCGCCAGTCTTCCTGAAATAACGAAACTACATTATGTGTTCTTCAGGACATAAAAACTTCGATGCAACTCCTCACATAAGTGATGTGTATTATCAGAATTATCATTCCTCTTACTGTAATCCCCTCCTGTTTCACCTTACTGTTGCTACCTAGAACTGAAAAGTCTGCCTTCCTGCTCTCCTGCTCTTTTCCCTAC
>NW_010404204.1:5905-12208 GCF_000710305.1 Buceros rhinoceros silvestris | reverse complement strand
CAAAGTACATAAAAGTAAGAAGCAAGAAAAGTACACCTGGATGGCATGTTCACTGGCAGTCCAGTGTTCTGAATAAAATGTTGAATTATGGGGGCAACGGAAACATTAAAATAATTTCTATTATTATCCAGTCCTTTACACTTGCCACTCCCAGCTGGTTTTAAAATTATTTCCTTTGGTCACAGTTTACTCCAGCTCTCTACATTCTTTATTTTGTTTAAACTATTGCACAAGTGACGAGAAGGTTGTATGTTTACCACATCTCGGTTGCTGCACTCTGGCTCAGTTCCAGCCTCTCCAAGAGCAGTTGGGCCTGGTAAGCCCTGCAGGACCTTCTCAGTAGGGGAGGAGAGCTGAGTGTGCCTGCAGGGAGCCAAGCAGAGTGCCTGCAGCAGGTACACGGGTTGGAAGACTCATGAGAGGAGAAAAAGGCTGTTCAGCAGCAGCCCAAAAGCTTGGTGAACCGAAGTGGTCACGCAATCGTAGCCTCCAGCTTCCATCACAGCACGATTTCATTATTAAGAGAAGCTGTAGTGGTCAGGGCAAAGCTTGTCTGTGATTCTGCGTGATTATGTGGCTCCTCAGACCCTCACCAATAATAAACACCTATGAAGGTGTGAACAGTGAAACCATACAGATCTTCCCAGGGTACTCCTGTACCTCCTGGCAGGGCTGCAGCCAGCGGCCAGGCTGCCAGCTAGGCCCAGGCCTGAGCTTAAGCTTAAGCTAACCGAGCAGAACACAAGAAACTGCTGCATGTGACAGATAGTAACGTGAGAAGTGACAGAAATTACAGACGGCGCCACGAGGAACAGCTGGATTCCACAGCCAGTTCCATGGGAAACAGCCAAGCTCCACAGCTATCGGAGAGGCAGCGCTGGGCTGCTGGTGAGGATCTTGCTGGTGCTGCCAGGGCAGCAGTTGCTAGCTAATAAAAACCTGGACTTCCCTTGGCAACAGCATCAGAAATACCTATTGGATACCTGTGTGACAAAACCAGTAAGAAGAAAAACCCGACTATTCCACACATTGTGAAACCTGCTTCTGCGCTTGGGAGGGAGGAGGGAACAGCATTCTCCCTGGCTGGCAGGGCAGATCAAGCACCTTGGCATCACTGTGCCAGTCCTCAGGCCATACCTCTACCCACCATATCCCACACTCTCCCAGTTTCCCAACCTTCTGGTTTAAGGATTTCCTAAGCAAGCAGCAGCACCTATGTATTTAAAAGCACTCAGGGATTTTTCTTCCATGAACTTGTCTGATGATATCTCAAGTCACGTAAAACATCAGCAACAGCTGCAACAGTCTGTAGCAAAAAATAACAGGAACTGATTCACGAAATTTACAAAAAGCATCCAAAACCTCTAAGCAAGCAAGGTGACATCAGCATGAGTGCTGATGAGCACAATGCATTACCCATACAGCGGTCTGAGAGAAGAGTTTGTCCTCCTAACCTGTACAAATACCAACCCTCCTCACAATGTGTTACCAGATTCCAAGTACCTCCTGTTGACAATCATCGGTGGATAACAACTGGTCATCTGTGAACACCAATCCCATACTGGGGGAAATATAAATTCTCCTTATCTGTTTTACAGTCCACCTCTGCTAAATTCTTCCTCCACAGAAAAATGGATATAAATATAACCTTTTAAAAATTATTCCCCCTAAAAATAGTTATGAGTATTTAGCTACAGATTGTTGAATTGGCCCAGCTGTACAGTCCAGCTTGTAAAAATAACTTCTGATATGGCTTAAAGGATCTTAGATGGTAAGTGAAAATAGAAGTATGGTATTTAGAAACCAAGAATTCTAGTATTCTGAGTAATATGCACTAACTTCAGGTTTTAGAAATTGCATATTGCTAGGCATCCAGCTAAGGCCTGAAAATGTGCATCGTCTGGATAACTGGAATAAACACAAAGAAAAGGGGCTGGTAGTTCTCGTTCTTGTACACTCTATCTTCTATAAAGCATCAAAAGAACACTTGAAATTCCCCTCCTCGTTTTCCCCCCTGGTCCCCCAGCTCCTCTCCCAGTCAGTCAGCGACCTTACCAGTGGGCTTCCTGCGCAATAACCCAGCCACCTCCTGATCCAACACTTCACACAGAGTACTGAGGGTCGGGTTTTAGTCACACCAGCGAGGATGAAAACAGGCAAATGTCATGAAAGAATCAGAGAACTGAAGCAATCATTCAAACGTTTTAATACAATGTCATTAAGATTCATTATTTCAGCTCCCATTAATCATGCCAATCAACAAGATGTGAGAGTGAGTGCTCTCCCTCTAAACTCACTAGGATTTTCATATTTCATTTGCTGAGTATTGTCACTATGCATCTCCATGGAAACAGTCGTGATGGGAAAAACTCACTGGGATATTGTATCATCGAGTGAATCAGACAAGAAGACTCTAATTAAAGAAAGCTCTTTCTAAATATACACACAGCCTGCAAACCAGCAATACTACTAAAATATTTTTTAAATGGTCTTAAAATACAGGCAGAGTTTTACTAAAACTAGTAAGACTCTCGTGGACAGATGCACAGGTTTACAGTAAAGAGCACACTGATCAAAAACCTCCTGGACTTAAACCAAAACAGTTCAGAAGCTCTTGCTAATGCAATGGGTATTATACAGATGTTTGAATGACAGCTGGCGAGTAACACCTATTAACCACTGCACACCTGTAAATAACTCTACACAGATAACGTACAAACTTCCCACATACAACGAGACTCCTACGTTTCTTCCCCATGCTTGCAGACATCCCATGACATTTATCACTAAAAAAAAATTGCAAATATACTGTAGAAACACAGTCACAACCAGGAAGCAGGCACTGGGTGTACTTCTGTGTAATTACAGGAGAGTGCTGCCATGAAGTGCCTCCACACAGCCAGCCCAGCTTTTCTCTTGGATATTTGCACAGTTACCTGACTGTCCTTTAAGCCATTCACTTACCACTTCCCACGGTATTCATATACATTCAGAGAACTCACTAAATGTGAAAGGATGTGAACGAAACCCAAAAATCCACTATGGAATTCTCTTATCACAGTACCTCATTTTGAGTTTAAGTAGTCGATCTACATATAAAGGGTTTACTTAAGGATGGAAGATATTCCAGAATTTTAAGCTGACAATCAATTCCCAAACAGCTTCATAAGCATTCAGCTCCCATCTTTGTTTCTATGTTAATGAGGATAAATTTAAAAATACATATAAATTATATTTTTTCTTTCATGAATATGAACATTAATGTAGAGCAAATGAAAAAATATCTTAAATTGAAAATTACATCAAAGTTACATGACATTTCAAAGTCCAAAAAGTAACGTATAAAGTTGAGAAATAGGGAACATGCCATACACTAATGTGGCCTATTTCTTGGATGCAGCAGGGCTTTGACAGAGTCCCTCTCTTCCAACACAAGCAGTTATCTTGCATGGAAAGGGCTTCTTACCTCAGGCACAGAGCCACTCTAATACAACTGTACTGTTGCCAGCTCTGCGGCTAGCTTGGACTCTGCTCTTCTGCCACCTTCTGTAGCCCACTTCACAGCACAACATGAACAAGTCCTCACAGGCCTATCGCAATTTCCAGACATCTCTAAGAAAACCAAGTGGTTTAGATCAATGCATTCACGGCAGCAAAATCAAAAGGCAGCTCCAATTCTAATTACATGCTATCAAAAATTCATTTAGGGGGTTCATATTAATAAAGCTGATACAACAGGACGTAGTAATTTGACAAATTTGTAGTATTTGGAATCTGACATACTAGTTTGAAGCAAGACACTAAATCTTCATATGTACAGCAGCATGATTCAAATCAAGCATAAATGTAAGCAAGTTGTTCAAGCGATAGACACGCTTTCAAAAGAAAAGGCTACTGGGAGGAAAGCTATTTGTTCCTGCTACCGTGTCAGAAGGGTTTTTAACACTCTCTGCATGACTTACTGTCTTCACCATTCAAAAATTTTAATTACTCTAATTTAAAGGGGGTTTTATCGTCTCAAAAGTATGCACTCTTTACAAATATTGCCATGTACACTCAGTTATGCAGAACAAAAAAGCTGATTTCCTAATAAGTAAAATTCAGAGCAATTACCAATGACAGGTACAACTATTTTGTTGCACCACCCGCATAAACATGTCCTTTTTAGACGTTTCTTAAAAACTATGCATAGGTTATCTATGCAAAAACATGTCCAAATTATTATGAAGATATGACAGTTACTGAAAAGAAAACTAATAAACCTGGTATTAATAAACAGATAATATAATAACTGGCATCTCAGGTGCCTCCCAGCTCCTGCAAAAGAAGACAAAAGATAGGAAGACAGAAAATTTATTGGCATAAAAAAGAAATACATCGATATACAATATGATGTGTGGAAGCTATCACAGCAAGGCGCCGCTAACAAAAACCAGAAGCAATTCAAAAGTGGTCTGTTTTAATTGCACCAGCCAGTTAATACACAGGTCTCAAAACTAACACAAGTCATTTTGGAAGATGTTTGATACGGGGCATTTCAAAATATATGCCAATGTACTATAAAAATATCAAGTTTGTGAAGAACTGCGGAAGTAAATGACCCTCCTGTTCTGGAACGCTTCTGCTGACTTCTCAAACACTTGTAATTAGTCACTATCAGGATCAGAACAGTAACGCAGAAGCATGTAAGATTTGATAAAATGTGACAGTTCTGTGTTCTTACTTAACATCAGCTTGTACTTGACTGGCAGTAGTTTTGCATTACTGAGAAAATTATCTCATCTAATTCTGATTTCTGATACTAGACTATTTTGATGTTTATACATTGTATTTCTAATAAATATTTTATTATTTTGTTTCTGAACAGTATTAAAAAAAAACCCAAACAAAAACCAAACATTTCTTGCACATTTGGAAGTTTGTGTTACCATCCTATAATCCCCAAACCAAGCAGCTTATTTGGAACACAACAGTGATTTTTTTTCTTTGGCAAGTGTTCTCCAACATCAAGATACATCACCGTATTTAAAGCCTGCTGTGCAATAACCGAGGAGTTTCTAGCAGCAACCACATGGCGAAAGCAAGATTAATTTGTAATTTTTTTATTATAGCTTGTTGCTGTTCTGCTTCAAAATGGCTTGTTTCCAGTAAGAAGCCTCAGCCCCAGCATGCTTATTTATGTGACCACATAGCCTTGAAATAACCACTAAGTACCCAGAGCTTACGGACACACATGTTCAGCAACAACCTACACTTGCATCCGAGAGTTTACACGTATTTTTCACATTTGCAGTTCAAAGATGGTTTGCCTTTCTTCGGTGGGCAGCAGATTTGCCACTTCAAGACATTGTTGCAAGAAAAAAATGGAGAAGATTGCAAGTGCTGTTTTACTAGCAAACAAAATTTAGTACATGTTGTGAGATTCTTACACCCCAAAAATGTTCTCAGGATTCACCATCACTAATGAATTTGTGGACGTTATTACACAGTGGAGGTTTTCAAATTAAAATAATTATCTCAAGGTAGACTTAAGTAGTCTTATACAAGAGAGAGACAAAGCACAGAGCACTCAGACTAGGTTTTACAAACTTAGATTTCTAAAATAAACGTCTCAATGTGTAATTGAGTTTCTTTAATAATTTCAGTCCAACTTTCAAGTTTAGTCCTATTGATCCATGGCTAATTATTTAACCACCTTATTTACCATTTGCTACTTGCCTTACCATTTTCTTTTATTTACTATTTTCTAGAGGCTTATTTATTGAAATTAAGGTGTAAAAGTGTTAAGCATTCCCAAAGGGAAGATAAGAAACCTTCAAAATCTATTTTAGCTTCTGAAAAAGCAGTTTGTTTTAAATGCATTTTCTATTACTGTACTTCTATCCTTTGTAGGCAGCCCTGATTAACTGGCAGAAGCTGCCAGGTGTCATTATCGCACTTCTTCCACACCAACAGGAGACCAGTGGGGGAAAAAAAACCCAGTATACGCTAAGACAGGCAACAGCCACTACAGCCCTTATACCAATGCAAGTAATGAAGCATCAGTTCCTAGCACCGCTCAAAGTGCAATTTTGATGCATCCTGGGATTGCCCGTGTATTTGCAGGAGCCGTTTACAACAGCCAGCCAGTGCTTGGACACAACCACCTCAGGCACGGTCCTCAAATACATCGGGAGAAAAGCAGGGAACAGATGACACTACAGACTTTGTAGAAGAGAATTTCCTACAAGGAGGTTATTCCTTCCTATCAGACAAAGCAGCTTCTAACAGCTTTGTGAAGGTACCCAGCCGGCAGGACGGAAG
>NW_010404204.1:2366-5759 GCF_000710305.1 Buceros rhinoceros silvestris | reverse complement strand
GCTCTTCCTGATGTGCTTTCCATGTCTGCATGAACGAGGAAAACAGCTCACCGATGAAGGGATTCGGGATGGTCAGGCACACACCAGGTTGACATGAAACTTCCTATCACATGCGAACAACAGAACTTAAATAATTTTCTCTCAGGATATGTGCACTGAAAAAAAACTACCAAAATTTGATCAAAGTAAGTATTATGGAGTATTAGGGTTTCTGGGGAGAGTTTTTTATTTGTTAATTTGAAGCAATGGCTTTCAAAGCCAAAGAATAAACTAATGAGTGTGCTATGTAACTTTAGCAGAAATATCAGGTTAGAGTTTTGAATTCCTGCTCTTGCTCCCATACTGACTGTGCTTTTAGCTGTGCCAACAGAAGGATTTCTGCAGCAATTTTATAAACAATCAATAACAAGAACAATTAAAAAAAACCAAACATTCCTCCTCCCCGCCCCTCCCCAGAAACAGTACACAAATCCAGCTCACACTCACAGCTCCACAAACTGCTGTTCCGGCACAGGGAGGGGATGGCCTTGGTATGGAAACAACCAACCAGTAATGCTGAGGGAGAACAGCAAAACTGGTTTGAAAGGGAAAAAAAAAAATCTTATGTCATAGTTTCACATTCGTTCTTTCTAGATAACACTGATTTATTATGAGACAATTCCTTATCAAACTGCAAGCAAGAAAAAAAATTGTAAAGAAATACGCAATAGTCAACAGTCCATAATCCTTGAATTAAAAAAAAGGAAGAATATGGAGTTCTAAAGCTGACTTTACTGACTGTGGGATGTGAGAAGCAGGGTTTATTATTAAAATATGACTCAATGACCCAGGGGATATTCTGTATAAGATATGTCACATATGCTTGGAAATTCAGAGCAGAAATACTAATCTCTATACTAACATTCACTGAGCCTGGTTGACGTCCCTGTTGTGTGATTTCTAGCAGCATTGCCATTAAAAAATTAGTCATGTCCCTGGAACAGTTTGCAGGTTGTGAAGCTTAATTTACTATCTGTAATTAGAGCTTTGCCCGTGTTAGTCAAGATGTAATACCAGGCACTGGAAAATGATCTTGGAATAGGAACCTTTACTTGTAAAGACCTCTGGAATAAAAAGGTTCACTTCGAATGTTATGTAAGAGAAAGCAGCATCTGCAAAAACTGTAGTTACTTCAGAAAAAAGTCGATCTGAGCTAGCTGGAGAATGTAGCAAAGATGGCCGTGGACACTCCACAGCTCCCTTGAGATTCTGGCATCCAACAGCCACTCCTGTCTATGCTTCTGCCTTAAAATAATTTCCAAAATAATGCTCCACAGATCAAAAGTTTGTCTGTCCTTGCCAACAATTTCGATGAATGAAAAAGTAAAATATCTCCGCTGGTTACATGTTTTTTGACACTGGAAATGGAGAAAGAGAGTCTGTCTGCTGCAGAAGGCAAGTCTGGGAATTGCATTTTTTTTAAGTACATCAGGAACAGTACAAGAGACAGAGGCAGAACACAGGAAAATAATGACAGTAGATACATGTCAAAAATGAAAAAAAAAGAGTTATTTGACAGGGAAAAATAATCCTTATTCAAAATTATTTATATCATGAAGGCAAGTGCATCTGGAACTGCAAATTATCCGATTACATACTATTAAAATTAAGACTCTAGCAGTAGGAAATTGAGTTGCCTGACCACTAAACATTCCAGTTTTTAAAGAATATTTTCCACAAGTGTCATTAAGTAGCTACTCAGCATAACAAAGTCATTTTACAGCTGATTTAAGAACTTCATGAAACAGCAAACTAACTCCATGAAAATCTATTTTTATTTAACTTAGCGAAACAGAAACTAAAACTCTCTCAAAGCCTGTCCCTCGAGGGCTACATATTCACATACATGAGAGAACTTTTCTATTCAAAAAGTAAGGATTTTATTTTTCTCACACAAAAAGTATACAGGTATCACCCATGGGATTTAAGTAGTCAAGTATACCCAGAAAGGCAAAATTCAACATGAACACTATGTTAAGAAAAAACAACTACCACTACAGAAAAGTTATGTTTAAATGACCCCTCTGCTGGAAAGAAGATCAAAGGAGGTGTGTGGTTAGTATTGCTTCTCGCAAGACAGGGTATTTTAGCATCCTTAATTTTCTTCCATATAGTACATATACATATTCTGGCCATGTAAATACCATGGCTCCTAGGGACACAGTCCAATTTCTGGCTGGGCCATTCTCCTTCTTATCTAGCTGAAAAAAAAAACAATTCCTCCAACTTCCTTGTCCACTGCTGGCAGAGAGCACAAAACAAACAGCAGAGCTTCAGTGTGGTCCAATGGCAGTTTCTAGTGCTCCCACACCTGAGGAATGTTTATCCTAGGGGTGTTTCAGGCAGGCACAGGTAGTAGGCAACATTCCTAACAGGAACACAAAGTCCACTTTGGAAAACAAAGTGGAAAAAAAAGATCTAGCTGATTACTGTTGTGCTGTAGAAAGACAGTTCAATAGCAAATACTCTGTTTTTTAAAGAAGAGATAACAGTCGTGTAAGGGGAGAGTTCACACTTTTAAGATCACACATTTTCATTCTCAGAAAGATTGACCAGTGAAGCCACTGATCTTGCAATAGGATCCAGGAGTCAAACATAAAATATTTAGATTTTATTAACAGGCATTAATACACTGCCACTTGAAGCTGAAACTCCTTCTTAATTGATTTTTCTCAAACACCATGTTTTAAAGTCTAATGATTCAGTTCAAACAGTAAGTTCAGACTTCCCCTAGTTAGCAGAGGTAAAAGGATGCTGATGACTAACTAGAAACACAAATATAAAAAGCTGCTCGAAACATGCTTTCCATGCCCCTGTCATCAGTAGTATGGTTTACTGGAGATACCTTTCTGAATTTCTTTTACTTTGTCCCATCTTGGTTTATTATAGACAAGCAAAATAAAACCTCTATGCTACTAGTAGTTTCATTAATGAAGCATACGCTAAAAAAATTCATATCTGTTTGAAATCTACTTGCCCATATAGTTCAGGATAGGATCCTCACTCTCTCTAAAAGATGGCAAGAGTGGAACATGTAAATAGAAACAAGAACAGGCAATGAAGGTGGGGAATAAAAGCATCACTCAGTGACAAGAATCACAAAGGGAGTCAGGAAGACTTTTGTTTTGCTGAACATAAACGATGACAAGAAAACATTCTACAGGTACTATCAGTGCAAAACGAAGTTCAGGAAAACAAGAGTCTTCTGGCGGATGAGTAAAGACAACCCAGTGACAGATGATATAGAAAAGACTGAAATACTCAACTTTTTTTTGTCCTGTTCCATACAGTCAAAGCTTGTGCCCAGATGACTGCAGGTACCCACAGGGTTTGGGAACGAGGGGGCGCAGCATT
>NW_010404204.1:0-2300 GCF_000710305.1 Buceros rhinoceros silvestris | reverse complement strand
CGAAGCATTAGGGTGGGACGAACTGTTCAGGAATGCTTGGTGGAGCCATGTTGAAAAATCACAGAGGGTCCCGTAGAGAGCACCCAGATGGTCAGGGGCCCAGATCACGCGCACAAAGAACAGATTCTGGGAGCTGAGCTCACTCAGCTTGCCAAAGAAGATGCTACAAAGTTACCTAAGAGCTACAACTAATAGGTATCCAATAGTTACAACTACCCAAGCTGCAACTACACATCTGATGGGGCGAAAGCAACAAAAATGTGGCTTGGCTATTCAGGTTAAACATAAGACCTGCAGAGGTTCCATTCAACCAACTTCCACGATTCCATAGGATGGTTCATTGTTCTACAAAATCTAGAGACAGAGATGACTCATTTTTTAGAGCAGACAAGATTTTCACCTCTACAAAAGCATACTGGTGTGTAAGTTACTTTAAAAATGCACCCCTTGTTAAGGAACTTAGTCATCCTGGGTAAATCTGTTAAGAAACCTTGAGCTCAGGAGACTGCAAAGAGATTTTTTTAAAAGCCAAGAAGCATTTTTGTTACTTTTCTCTTGTTAGGAGAGTCATTATGTGGCACTTCATTAGACATCCCAGTCTGAGATGTGTCAGAAGCACAAGTATTCTGTGTTACAGAATGAACAAATTCCACTGAGACTTTCCAGAACCACTGACCTTAAAATGACATTCAAACATGCAAAGTGATGTTGTAGCAAAAACCTAACTTCATTAACAACGCAGACGATGTACTCGGCACATAGAGACAGGCTTTTCCATAATTTATTGCAATCAACTGCTATTATGTTCTTTAAAAGAACTTGTTTACAGTCAAATCACTGGCGACTATTGTGTCAGCTTGTCAGAGGGACAACAACCAAGAGGTTCGAGCACATATTCAATGCTATTGCATTCCTGGAACCACAGACATGCTCCTTTCCCTGGAAAGCTACTGAAAACAGCAGGTAGTTCAACCTTCAGGAACTCCCAGAAAGCTGAAGGAATAAAGTGACAGAAATGTACAACTGTCACCTGTTCTTTCCTACCGACAGTCTTACGCCTTCGTGTCTTGTCACCTTTAGACTGTTTTGATATTCTTTCATATTACATACAAGGGCATTCAAAATGTCTGCATATCTATAAAGCTTTTTTCCAAAAATTACCACTTCCAAAATGTAAAGCACGTCAAAGGTGTGCTTCGCATTGTAAGAAAAGAAATTTCACACATGCACATGTCTCAAAACTGTCCTGTGATATCACCTCTCAGGCTAACTGTAAAATTCTAAGCAGAATGAGCAGGACAAGGCGTTCACGTTTTTTATACCAATGTCCTTCATATCTGTATAGTACACAGACCCTAAAACGAGCCTCACAAAAAGCACCACCAGGAAATTACAGTGTCCAAACTGACTTTCATGAACTACGAACACATCTCTGAGATCAAGAAAGCAGAGGTGATTCTCTGTCTGTACATGCTCTTGACCTTTTCTGTGTATTAAAGATCTCCACAGTAGCACTAACTCATGCTGGTAATCAAAAAACTGCAAAATAAACCTGAACTTTTAAAACAGAGTATAACCAAAATAAACTAAATTTGTTCAGTCAGTTTCTTGCACAGAACTGCAAGCTGAAACTCTTCTCGAACAACATCAGCTCCTTCTCACAAAAATACGCATGCCCTGCCAAACTTATGATGGCAAAATTTCTTATAGAGTTAGAACCCGACCAACTTTGTTATCTCTGGAGGAAAAGCCATACCTTGACAAGTCACCTGAATCGATGGGGTTCTGGAGAGCGACGTTCAAGTAAAAAAATGCTGGAGGTTTCTGGTTTTTTAAATGTTTATTTAGAAAATACTTAAACCTGTTGTCCATTGAATAACTGATAACTACCCCATGCCTACTGACCAAAGTGTAGTAGAAGCTTATACTGCCAAAATCTCAAGGCCAGGATTGGAAGCAGGGGAATGGCCATCAAGAATAGTGCCAAGTCTTCTATCCATCTATTACTAAACTGGCAACAATTTCTACTACTCGATGAAAAAAAAAATGAACTCTTCTTCTTCCTTGCCAAAACTCGGTTGAAGTCCATAGCAGAAGGCAAGAAGCCAGTGTTTACAGATGGCCAACATGCTGTGCAACCCTGTTCTGGTTAAGATTTGCGTTTTCCTACACAATCCGATGAAAGAATGATGCTACAGATGGACTGTGTGAGCCAAGCTCTACCCTAGATGCTAAATGCAGACTAAAATCAATATAGTAGTCCAGGTTATTACTTATTTACAGGCGTTTCAGACCACATG
>NW_010404203.1:11762-13534 GCF_000710305.1 Buceros rhinoceros silvestris | reverse complement strand
GCTGACTTCAGATGTTGTCTGGGAACAGCAGATGAGTAAGACAGACAGACCCGTGCTGCAGCACTGCATGACCTTAACTCCCACAGGAAAACCTGATCAAGAAGAAAAAAGGCAGGTTCTATTCAGTACAGATGGAAGTGGAGGCTTTTTCTAGTCACTTACGTGTACATGTCCAACATCCTGCTTTTCCATTCTGAAGCCCGGTACCTCAGTGAAATGGAGTACCACAACCTGGGGCAGAAGAAGACCTTAAAGGTAAAGATGTAAAAATGCCCTTAGCACTCTGAATCTCCAGAAGGGCCCTGTGGCTTTCAGCAGTCAACTTTTTCAGGCAGGTCCTGCAGCAGAGCCAAGGAAGGGGTGACTGATGCTGAGCAGTGAGGTGTGGTGCTGATGCACAGCTTTCTTGGCAAGCCTAAGGCCACCGCGTAGAGCCGCAGGGGAGAGAAGCCTAGAGGTGGCTGAGGAGCAGTGGAGCGAGATAGCAGTTAAAGCTTTGTTGCTCTTCGTGTGCAGGAAAGGAGCCCAAGCTTTCCTCCCACACCAACTCTTTGTACATTCTTGGGCAATGAACTTCACACACCTACACAAAGGGTCCCCTTACGTGGAAAATCATACAGCGAGCTTCCCCCACCCTCCAGGATCAACACCCTTGTAGCACAAAGGAATGGTGTAAAGAGCCTTGTAAAGAGCCTTGCTGGAGAGAGGAGGAAAGCTTTGGATGGGAGACTCCCCAGCAAAGGATGACCACGCAGGCAGCTCTGCGCCAGGTGCTTTGCACACTGATATGTGCATCTCTTTCAAACTCTCTTGGATCCCTGACAGTGTCTTGACTCAGCGACAATGATCAACCAGCATACGCTGGAGCAAAATAAATCAGCTCTAACATGACATTTCCCTCACAGCATCCTCTTCAGTCTTGTGTGACACAGAAGCAAAACACGCCCAGCAATGAGGAGCGCTCCTGTCAGCACGTCCTCAGCAAACAGCTTCAGGGCTGCATGTTTCCAAGGTGTAGAAGGGACACCTTCCATGCGGGAGCTGCAAGGCGACACCACTTTGTGTTCTGCCATCTGGGACTGTTTCAATTGCAAATCAATTAGAATCATTAAGGTTGTTTAAAAAAAGAGTTTCAACTTCAGCCAGCCAAGGCTTCACATCTCTTTAGAGTACAGAAGTAGTAAGTAACCCTATGCATCCCATGCCAGCTTTAGAGCAAAAACTCGCAGCAGCTTTCCAGATGCTTTAAGAAGGACACAGAGCTTTGATGTTCATCTTGCTGAACGAGCCCTTTCGAAGCCAGATGGATATAAACCTGTAAGGTCTTACCATCCTGCCACACACTTTCTATGAGTGACTGCCTCGGTATCTTACGACTTCCTGGGGAATGGGCTGCAACTGCTGTAATTAGATTTGAGGACTGACAATAACCAGCTTTAGGACAGAAGGGGTGGGGCTGGGAAGATTAATTTAAAAGTCTATTATCATTACCCTGATTTGGGATTTTGACTTACTCCAGGAGGTCTCAAGCTCTGCAGAGGGGCTGAACCTATTGGCTAAGGACATATTTATTGCTGGGGTGTTAGATGACAGGTAACAGAAAGGAAGGAATGAGTTTTTTCTGGTCAACACATTAACAGCCTTTCTACCAAGACATAAACAAACCCTTGTGCAATTGCCAAGTGACTTTTATTTTCCACGTCTGTGAGCATTACCAGCAGCCACTTTGCTGACACTAAGAATGCATCTCACCAAAAACTGGTGGTTCCTGC
>NW_010404203.1:0-11660 GCF_000710305.1 Buceros rhinoceros silvestris | reverse complement strand
GAGACAGCAGCCAAAGTCCTGCTTGGATGTCCATCCCGCAACAATCACAACAGAGGCAATGACCACATGGACAGCGTGGGTCTATTTCTTGAATGATCCAAGTCTAAAAATGACATTAAAAAAGAAGGGCTGCAGGGAAAGGATGTTAGTATAGAGTGATTGAACGTGACTGTACCAGGTCTATATTTTCTTCCAAGTGTAGGCACTCTCAATACAATAACTTACAATCATACTGTTCCCAGCTTTACTACTTTGCCTTCTCTGCTTTTCAGCAAATACAGCTGAACTATGAATATTTGCTTTCAGCTGTCACCAGAACACAAACACTCCAAGTTATCTACTGTATACACCTAGTTACAGACTTAATATCTCCAAATACTGCAAAGAAATAATTCAGCACCAGTCCGGTGACTGAGTAAACTGCTGGTGAGGAGCAATGGGAAAGTGTTCGACCAAAGTGATCAAAAGAAAAAGAAAAAAGCAGCTAGAAATGCAAAGAGAACTTGACTTTGTAAGCTAGCACCTGGTGTTTCAAAAATACTATCCTGCTCCCAGGATGCCACAGCTACTCAGCAAAAATGATATCGAGGAATGCCGTTGTGGCTTTTAGGCATCTAAAGCTGGGGCTTTGTTAGACGCAGGGCTTCCCCAGCCAGATCTCTGGCACCGATGGATTCTTCCAGACGGTTTCAGGTTTACTTGAAAAGCATATAGTATTTGCTTTAAAATGGTTCCGAGTTTGTGTTTGGATTGCAATTCTTGATAACGAGCTTGTCAAAAAGCAGAGTGATGTAAAAGATGTTAAACTGTCCAAGTTAAACATTTTACCTGCTCACACACACAACAAAGATCGCAAAAGCCCACAAAGCGCATTATTAAAAGGCACAGTCTCAATACATATTGAATATTAGGGATATCGGGAACACTCAACTTTTAAAAAAATCAGAGATTACCGCATGGAAAATGTGGAGTAAAAGCTACACATTTCACTAAGGGTTTCAAACTACACAAAGTCAAAGATGTAGCAACACACACACGTTTAATGACAGGTTAGTTAAAAAGCTGGGTTTTTTTAAATCAGTATCACATTTCAATACAATCACAATATCTATTACAGTTCCATAGGAACTATTCTGAGCAGTCCTAATGGTCTAGAAGCTTTCAGTAATAACATCATATCACAACAGTTTTTCTTCTCACACTCACCAAGTTTTTCCTTAAGAGAAGCAAGAATAGCAGGTGCGGGAAAGGAGAGTTTTTGAAGGGGTATTTTATATCTCTTATTTAATTGGATAACTTTATAATTACATCACATTTATATTATTTATATCACTAGAGACACAATGTCAAATATTAACTTTGTAAACATCTTGAAAAATTGTGCTGGATGTAAAAGGATATTTGATGCTAAAATACATTTACTGTGTAATTTATGGATTTCAATCTTACCGCATGAATGTAGTACAAGATTAATTGCTCATGTTATTCCTTGAAAGGCAGCCATGTGACTGTTCTTATAGTAAGGTGAACCATAACATGCTTTATTCTCATGCTCATACTTTCTTTTGTGTGTCTGAGCAATTACACAGCTTTTAGCAAGGCCTCTCAAACACTTACCGGTTTCTGTTTGCACAGCTCTACGGCCGTTAGAGTTAGAAGCTTGAAGTATAGTGAATAAATACCTCTATATGACCAGCTGACCGCCTTCCACACGCACACACTGTTGCATTAAAAAGCCTGACACAGGCTACTAATTCCAGCTCTCATTTCTTACGTGCACGTCTTCAACACCGCATCAGACTTTGTTCTTCACACAACTGCGCTGGGACCTGCAGTGGGGACGCTAAAAGGGGCCTTATTGGGCTCTTGTGGCACCTGAAAACCTGGTTTCGTCCTGATATGAGGGACATGCTGAGTACACAGTAACTGGATAGAAACACAGAGTGACCACATTGCAGAAAGCTCTTTTCACCCAACTTTGGGGATTGGAAGTTTGGGCACATAAGACAACATAAACAGCTCATTTCCCCTACCCTGCTCACCCCAAGAGAGGGAAAACACGTAGAGGTGTCCCTCTCCCACTCTGGAATGTGGGATGAACGCACAGCAAAGAGCTGTCAGCAGGTGGCTCAGGTCAAGGGAAAGGAGTCCTGCTTCACGCGACAGCATATCTCCTCAGAGATTTTAGCTTATGTAGAAAATGCCGATACTTTTATAAATGAGCTGCCGCAGCACAGGCTAATTGAGATTCGCTTTGCATCGTGTCTGTGGCATGTCTGCACTTGCTGCTGTGGGAGTGACAGCAGGGTAGACATGCCTTTAGGAAATGGGATGTCAGTTTGGTCAGTGATTGATGCAGGATGTTGGAAGCCCCGAAGCCTTGACAGTGAACGTGCTGAGCGCAGGCTGGGTACCACCACCTTCACACTGCTCAGTACTACCTGAGCGTACTCCTCCTTCTGTAGTAATGTGCAATGCTCTTTTAACATAACACGGACAACTGACAAAAAAGCCAGGAAACAAACTCGACGTTATGTAATGAAAATCATCATGTTCCATGTTCTTTCTGAAATTCTCAGATCACTCATTTAAAAATAATAATAATAAAAAAGTTGCTGCTTTCTGCACATCAGCAATATTTTCTTAAATAAGTGGCACTGTTTAAAAGGCAGCACAAAATCTCGAAGGCATTGTTTCCCTTCCTTAGGCTCTATGTAGAAGGAATTAGAAACTATCCCTGTTTATCTGGTGTTTATCTCAAGCATGCGTGAACTGCCAACGGTAAAAAGAAGCTATTCGTAGAGAACAAATATCTGATTCCTTATCTACCTTTTCTTCAGGTCACTGAATCTTAACTGGCAAACAAAAATGGTTTTGTGGCTCTGAGACTTATCAGTCTTCATCAGAAACGTTTATTTACAAGCAGTTTCTCGAAGTTGACAGTATTATACGGTAAATTCAAGTGTTTTATAAGCCAAGAGTCAGCACTTAAGCATACTGATAAAATGCCGTTTACGTGAACAGCAGCACATCTATGCTTTTGACCCAACGTGTTTACTTACAGCTGGAGTATTAGCCTCAGTCCAGAGGTTCCAATACACTACAGTAGCAGAATCATTTCTGGCATTGACAAAGCTAGCTCAGTCAAGCCCCAAGGTGAAGTATCAGGGATCCCCTTGGTTCATCAGAGGTACATACAGAGGTTCATACATGCTTCGTCTCCATTCTTCTTCATGCATCACTCTGAATCCATCAGAATTACCAACCCCTGCCACAAGCTCATCAACCCCTGTGTCCCTCCTGCTCATTTGGACATCCTTCAGATCCATGTATTTTCCACTCTTTGGAATGTCACTGGAGCTCCTTTACACAGGTCAGCTACATGGCACCTACATCCACATCAACAGCAATAAAGAAATCCGGGTGGCCAGGACTCCCTGGCTGGTAGACAGATACTGAAGATACCATTACACAAACCTTCAGGGTTCATTGCCTGAGGAGAGGTAGGAGTAAATTACTCTTCTTAGTGAAGTTCTCCCTTCCACTGTCTGTTGTGAGGTTTCTCAGACTTTCCTTGGAAGACGCTACTTGGTCCGTCATTGCCAAAGGCAGCTTACAGGATTTGTAGGCTTCGCTGTTGGAATTAGTCCGACACACCTCTTTGTAAATGCGTCCTTGGTGTTTTCCTACCATAACTGCTTTGCAGCAACTCCCAAGAACTCACAGAAGGGCTTCTCATACTGGCAGCACTTGAGAAGACCTCGTATGGAGTCTACCAGCACCAACTCCTCTTATTCTGAGAGAAAGCGCTATTTTCTTTCTATTTATAGCCCAGAGAGATGAACTGTGCGAGGCAAGAAGAACCTGGGAGGCCAGAGAGTGAATAGGAGGGACAGGCAGTTCCAGCCTATGGAAGATCGAATCCCTGTGAAGGAGGACATCCCCCTCCGTGAGCACTAAAGATGACTTTGGATTCAGATTAGGGTTCCTTTCTCCTTGAGACACTAGCAGTTTTATTTAAATCTAAACAATGTCTAATTTAGAGAGCTAAAGGATAAAAATCTTTCCCTTTCATAATCCATTGCCTTAAAAAATGCAGATTGAAGGCACACAGACTGAAACCGTAGTGTGCAAACTGATGTCCCTTAGAAGCTTTGCCTGTGTGTTCAGTTTATTGCAAACACAGATCCAACTCTATCAAGACACTGAGATTCAAAAAAAAAAAAAAAGAGAAAATTAAAAACCAACTTGAAAAATTAATCTAACAAGAAATTCTAGTCTCTTGAAATATTTCTGGTTTGGGGATTTTCAGTATTAAAGCTTAGTTATATTTCTCTTTTTCTCCCTATATTTATCTTAAAAACCACCTCCCTAATATTTTGGAGGGAATACTTATATTACCAAGTTCCAGCATAAATAATAGGTAATTCTCTGCCTATCTAGACACAGTTCAGTAGTATTTAACATGCTTTCCAGTCTGTCAGCACTGCCTTGTGGGCACATTTGATCGCAGAAGTAGATGGTAAAATAGCTCCCCTAATTGTCTCAGCATTACAGACTTTCTCTTCAGTCACCACAATTTCTAAGACACGTGAGAGACATTTATGAGACACTGTGCATAACTTTGTCTTACAGTCATGGTTGGAACTTCCCTTGAGTCACAAACAAAACTAGAACCAGGAAAGAAATTGCACTTTCCGGTACGTAGCTTCCCCATCAGCAGCAAAACCTCTCAGTGGAGAGTTAAACTTTGACATGAAGCTTATCTCCACAAAACATTGAAAGTTAAGGAGTCAGCAGAGCAGATCCTCCACTAGCTGAAACTCAAGGTGACTGCAGGAGCAGGGGTTGCTGACAACAGTTGGGATTCAGCCTGTTCAGGTGCCTCCCTGAAGGCATGCCCATTTTTTCTTACCTTTTTGACAAAAATGACGTAGAGAGGCCATATAAGCCAGGAAAGATCTCCAGGATTCCCATGTACCAAAAAATTTTATTTCACTGCAGCAATAAAGAAGTCAAAGGACAAACTGGATAAGGGTTGTAGAGTTGCATCCACCTACATGCTGGAGATTAACTCCTGTTTTACATATATTTGTTTCTTGTGTTTACTTCTCTCATGTAATTTCTGCAATCTTATCCGTTAGAGTTGTTTTCTGTTTGGTGACTCGTATTATGTGTTGCCTCCTTAGCTAAACATATAGAAAAAAAAGATTATAGGAATAATACGAATAAGGTTATTATTATTTAATAAGTGAGTCACATTTCTACGAAGTACAGAGGCACAGAGGGAGGCATCAGCTCTGTATAAACCAGCAAGGCAAGTTTAATTTTGGGCTTCATTACACTAACAAAAAAACCCTAGTATTAGCCACCTCCCTCCTACCAGAAACAGAAAGACATTACTTCATATAAAAATGAAACTCATTTCACTATTAAGTTTTGTAATTTTTGATAAGAAGAAGGTATATTTTGGAAAACCAGACTTCTCTTTTGTTTACCTTTCTCAATCCCGTTTTTGGAAAAAAAATCTTCTTTACAAAGACTATAGCTTACAAAAATGTGAAATAGGGAAGATGGAAGGAAACACGATTGATTTGAAGTCCGGTTCTTGCAGGCATCTCTTCCTCCCAAAGCCATGGTATTATGGTTTTATTTAACCATCTTGCAGTTCTCTGTAAATATGCGTGGCCCAGAGGAGTTATTCAAGCCAAGTCCACAGAGGGACCTGTGCCTCACTCTGCAAAACCGCAAACCTCAGAATTTTGAAGCTGCTCTGGGAAGAGAAACACACAAACCATTTACGACAGATCTCATCTCTTCTTTCAATTCAAATCAGTATTAAAACATCTTTCTTGATTTTTGTAAGCTGCTTCTGAATTTGTCCCGTCTGTCCTTATTTACCTGGTCCCCAACACACTTTGCTCCTTGCCTGTAAAGCAGAAAAACCAGCACCTTTGCTCATTCCCCGTTTGTCCCTTCCCACCTTCTGGCTGTCAGAGCAGATGCTCCACTACTGCACTAATGTCACGGGAGCTCTGCTTTAAAAAGAAAATCAGGACGCCAGACCTGGAAATGTCTCCTGGAACACATCTTTAATAAGTTAACTGGAGACCAAGAAATGAAGTGAAGGCAGGGGGAGCTGAACGTTACCCAGGCTGAAGCTGTGGAGTTAAAACAGTCGCCCAGGCAAATGGAAACAAATAAATTGTGTTATTTCCTTATTGCATTATACAGAAAACCTTTTTGCTGTGACTGAAACACTGCTAGAAATTTCCTTCTCAGCTGCTGAAGGACTTACTGCAGTGGCCCTTACAAATGTGTAACTTTGCAGAACCAGGAACAGAATCTGAATCCCCAGGTCACAAACAGTCCACAGTAAAATTTGCACTGCTGGTAACACAACGTAACACCTCCTCCTAACCCCTCCAAAGTCCCCCACCCCACCACCACTCCCCCCCCCTCTTGGAGCCTGACAAAGACCAATAACCCACGCGGTGTAACACAGTGTCAGATTATTGACAAACCCACCAGGACTGGCCCTCGCTTAGCACTTTGGTAAATCATTCACGACCAGATTTCTTTCACTTTTGCCTGTGGATTGAGGAGAGGGGAGGAAAGAGGAAAATGTAGATGTTATACCAGGAACAACACAGATGAAAATACTGTCACAAGGAGATAAAATTCCCCAGCCTGCTTTCCCCATTTCTGCAGAAGCTGTACGTGTGTTTGGGAAGGTGTGTCTGTTTGCTGCCTTTTCCACCCGATAGGCTGACAGAAATGCCCGCATCCAGCCCACACTCCATCAAGTACTTGTCTAAGGAAGTAGAATCTCTTCACCTACAGGCATTCAAACAGAAGCTCCAAACAGAGCATGAAGTCAATTCCTGTGTGCTACGGGAACAACAGAGCAGACCCTGTTTCCTGAAAATGCTGGTCAATATGACTTAACTTCCAGGAAGCAGCATGTTAAAGGGGGCTATTTCTTATACGAGGCCAAAGATGCAGGAAGTCACCTATGGGTGACTATGACCTATGTGTGACTTCCATCCAGAAGATGGCTAAGGCTAACTTCAGCAAGGAAGGGACTCCCCAGTTTGCAGGGAGACAAGGAGGGCTGATGCAGAGCCTTTGGGAATAGCACTGTGTTGTGAAGTTTGAGTGAATGTCATGGTAGATAAGATCATGGATTCACCTGGGAAAAGCTGACCAGGAGATCAGCAGAGGCTACAGAACCTGTATGCTGTTCCCACAGTTCCCCCTCTATCAGAAGTTTCAAAACTTGCCCAAATAAAGACTAAGCTTTCCTCCAAAGGCCCCAAGTCCCTGAGAAGAAACTTTGGACCAAGTTTGCAACGCACTTATCTAAGGAGGAGGGGCAGCTGCTAAGAGCTCCTTGTCTTAACACATATTGGTAAGAGGAAGCTGTGCTCACTCTGTCCCACAGGCAGGCCTGAGGGAGCATCCTCATGTCTGAACTGGGTCCATCATTATTCTTACTACAGTTTGCATCCTCAGGATAATGCGCTGAATTTTGCTCCTCAATATTTCACTTTGAAGCCCATCCCTGTGATTTTGTGCAAATGATTCCTTACTTGTTGCGCAGAGAATCTGCTATGGTATTTCTGAGAAATGCACCTTCCAACACATGGCTTAGGAAACAAAAAAGCTGAGAAAGGGCAGATGCCTCCATCAAGCTGTCAAGAGTCACTGCCATTTTGACTGTACTTGAGTCTGAACAGTTTCCTGAATAAGATTCATAGTGAAAAATAAATAGAAACGAAAGGAAGCGACCTCATGAGAGAAATGGAGTGGCAAAGATGAAAGAAGAGATTTCAGGGCATTTCCCTATAGCTACAACTGATGAGTGACAGTGGAAAGCAAGACGATGAGAAAGCAGCCTGATGGTGGCAAGTTCTGATGCACTGTGTGGGTTTTAACGCTATTCATGAACACAGGTGGAGGAAGCTTGCTCTGAAACTGTACTGCTTTTTCTGTGGGATTCCTCAAGTTTTGCATCTCTCAAAATAACCTCCTAAACATAGTGCTTTAACCTTGTGACCCAAAGAGAAAACTGTAGAAGAACTGACTGAATACTGAAGAAACAATTTTGAAACTAACAGTTGTGGATAAAGAGCAAAGAGTTTGCCAAGGAAGAGAAAGATTTAGAGTTCAGATGAATTTACAAAGGAGGAATAGCAATTCAATCCAAGTTCCAGGACAAAGACCTGAAAGTAGGAAGGTGAGCGAAGTTCTCGAAGTCACAGACAAGCAAGAACATTATCCTGGCATGCACGGAAGGCAGAAGAGAGCTCAAGAGCTAGTTCAGACAACCAGGATGCTCTCAGCCTCGTCAAGAAGGAAGAACGGGGAAGAAAGGTCAGAGAAGCTGAAAGTACCTTCATAACTCACAACGACTGGCATGTACATGATTGCATAAAAAAGTAAATCTTTTTTACAGGTAAAAGGGGAGCTCATTCATTCCTCTCAGAATGCTACGGCACGATGAGGGACAACCACAGTGGATTTACTAAGTTCTAGGGCAAAAAGTCTCCTGAAAAGTATTTCCATTAGCATAGAACGTAACAAATCTGGTTCTCTAGAGGATTCTGTCTTCTTGGTCCACTGAAACTGAGTTACACTAAAGGGAATTTTAATTGAACTACTCTAACATTATTCACTCAAGCTAAGAATGTTATGAATGCGCCAGCTTTCAGCCAGTATACGCATCTTTGTAGAGATCACAAAACCCCCCTGTCAGGTCAGAGGTTTAAGGTGTGGGCAATGAAGCCTCGTTTCCAACATACCCGCATTTGGATGTCAAGCTCTCATGTTGATTCCCTGTGAAATAAGGGGTAAATCAACACTGAAGCTTCTCCCGCAGGAAGAGATATCATGTTATTTCTTTTACTTGGCTAACTAATTTCTCTAGCCTTACAGAAACCTGAGACATCTCACCATCTGCCAAATTTAATCGAAGCTGGCCAAAGGTCCGGAAGGTGTTCTGGGGAACAGACAGGTGTTTACACCAGCGAACACAGTATTACGGTGTACGACACATAAAACTGCCAAATTTAATCGAAGCTGGCCAAAGGTCTGGAAGGTGTTCTGGGGAACAGACAGGTGCTTACACCAGGGAACACAGTATTGCTGTGTACGACACATAAATAAGAGGTCGCTATTTAAAAAGGGGACCTTTTCCACCCACTCCTGATGGTAACGGTTGGAGCGATCTGACTGACCAGGAGTATTTCTCTTTTCCGGACACATTCATAAGGCTTTGGCCAGTGCCCTTGGCTCTTCTTTAAGAGCACACGCCTGTGTAATCACTGCTGCTTCTGGGAAACACTGTTTCTGCAGACACTGTTTGGCCAGAAAACACAATCAATTTTCAAACATTCCCAGGGGCAAACATTTGCATAGCTGGCATATTGCTCCCGAGTGGGAAAATAAAAAGTGAAAGCACTTGCAGGAGAAACAAAACGTCAGGACAAGAACAGGGTGTGTATAATTTGTAAAGGTCTCCAGAGCAACTAGACTCCCACCCTCCAGTTTTGATTAAGCATTTCCTTACTGCTTAATTCCAGAGCTAATAAATATGGTCTCCACTCGCTACGATTTCCATTTGCTGCTTTGGCCATAAACCTACATTGGCCCTCATTTGTTTGATAACTAGGTCCTATCCTGACTCTTCCCTGATGTTTACTTTTTGCAAAATCGAAACTCTTTATGTCTGCGATATTCCAGTTCAGTTTACACTGGACTGTCTCTGGCATGGGTTTATCATCCATCGCCGATAACAAGTGAAAGGAATGACACGGATGGATCATCCAACTTAACGCGCCACCACCCCATCCGGACATTTTGCCCAGAATAAATCAGATAGCACATCTTTCACCGGTAACAACTAACGACTGCTTTCCAAAGCACGATCAGACTGTTTGGGATCCGTGCAGACCCATGGTACACCTGAAGGATTTTTCACCGCTACCAGTCTATAAACTCACCAGCGTGACCATGCTAATTGGGAGAGTCTTCCTCTTCTTTACAGATTCGCCAGTACATTCCTCCATGCCTTTGCTTGTGCACGTATGTGTATATATTTACACGTAACTATCAGCTATGATATGATATGATGTGATAGATTAGTACAATCTCAAAGGTGCATGGTCCTAACTTCACCGGTCTGCCTCCTTGCCATCTGGCCTTGCATCCTCCTATAATTCCGGGCAGGGCCCATCATTATGCTATTTGTGCCTAAGATCTTACACAGATGTTCTAAGTCTGAAACCATTTTCCGTTGTGTTGCCACCCGGTAGTGGGTGGTTCTTTCATCCAGACAGGGCAATATGACCTATCTCATTAGCTTTCACCTGTCTGCTGCCTCAGAATGCTCTTTTCTGTACTTTGCCCCACCTAGCCATGAGCTGCCAGTAGAATTCATGTTTTAACAGCCTCCCAGGCTGCACTGGCCAGAGTGTTGCCAGTTAGTCGAGGGAGGGAGGGATCCTTCTCCTCTACTCAGGACTGGTGAGGCACATCCAGGGTGTCACGTGAGAAGAAGCTGAGAGAGTTGGAATTGGTTAGCCTAGAGAAGAGAAGGTTCATGAAGTGCCTAAGCCTTGTGTATATATATCTCATGGTTTATTTTCTTGTTGTTTTTCATTTTCAGGAAGATTCTAAACTGTTTATCGTAAGGTATGGCTGAGATATCCCAGAGGAATAATATATTTTATACGTGCCCTGTTCTCACAATATTTTGTAAGCATCCTCAGCTATTCACCCCATTATTCACGCTTTAAAGGTTCTTGTATTTTCAGTAGAGTATTTGTTGGACCATAAGATCCACATTCTTGGTGTAGGTGTCTGTTCCACTTCTGGACATCCTGCAGATGTTCCCTTGGTCTGCACTTCTGCCAGCAATGGCAAGCGGCTGTTTTGACCTCAGCCCTGCCTGACCTACTGAGATTGCAGTTTGTGTCTGATATTATGCTCTCCCAGCGCTGCAAGCACTTTTCCAGGCATTCTTCCTTCGAGGCCTGCTGGCACTCTCAGCTTTTCTGCCTTCACATCAATTAGTCTGGAGACTGTTGTAAAATGATGTACTGTTCCAACATTTTACTGAGGCATGATTGATGTATGAACCCAGAATATTTAAAGGTTATGGTATAGTTGTATATATTATTGTATGTAACGTTATAACTGCCACTTCTCTGCTAACAACCACTTTTCTGATCATATGAGTTAATTAAGGGAGGGTTTGTGCCAGAAAGGATGATTCCAGTATCAGATGTCTGCATATACCTGTTCCATCTAAGCATCATCGCTTTGGCTGTGTGCCATTTAAATGAATATACACGGTTCAGGAGACCCAAATGTACGAAAGGGACCAGAGGTAAAGAAGGCTCTGATGACCTAATCCACATTTAATCAAAGAATGGACACGGGACTTGGGCTGAAATAGGGGGATCCTGGGAGGACTGAATTCTGATCCAACGATTTTTGCCTAAGGGAGGCAATGGTTTTTAGCAGCTTCTAAAATAGTTGTGCAAGGTTGTTATCAGAGGAAACACTCTCTAAACCAGGTCTCAGCTCATGAAGGAAAACAGCAAAAGCCAGATCAGTAACATAAACAGATGGTCTTGAATCTTAAAAAAATTATA
>NW_010404202.1:28395-46520 GCF_000710305.1 Buceros rhinoceros silvestris | reverse complement strand
ATGCCCCCCTTCTCAAACCGCGACAGCCCACCATCAGCATCATGCATGGCCTTGTCTGCAATTTCGTCACCGTTGTTACGTGCTGGAAAGAAGAACCCTTCAGATACGCAAAAGCAAATCCTTGCTTTGAAGACAGGAACTGATTACAAACGTAAATTTAGCTAGAACAGCAGATGAATACAAGAGATATAATACTCCATAATGTTTATAAGGAAATAAAAAATGTTTATCTGTGCCAATATCAGGAAGATTGCTTTAATTAGAGTGGAGCCCTATATGAGGACTGTAGTCCCTTTGTACAGAGAGCTCTGCCTTATATAGGGTAAAGCGATCCTTGCTTGAAGGAATTTGAAGAGCAAAGTGTTTAATCATTCAAGATGTCTGTATGCGCACAACTTTTCTCAGTGTGACTAGACTCACTCAATGGTGTGATGTTATTTCTCTGTGTAAAGTTAAATGTTTTGCCCTCTGTATACAGACAGTCTTTATCTACAATGATAAAATGGACAGTCAGAGAAAGACAAACCACAAATGGAAGCAGCCACTGATGTCCTACTTAAGCATAACGGTGATTAAAAGTGCGGGTAGATTTATGCAGTTTGGAAGTTTGGGTCTTTTATATTGTTTTCTAGGGTACTGTAGAAAATGGTTGCCCATATTTTTTCTGAAGTGCAGTGAGTGAATGATCTCAGTATTTCAAAGTTTTCCTTTTTGTCTTGATTTATCTTTTATGTAGAGGAATGACAAGCAATGTCTTGGAAAATAGCAAAGTCTCAAACAGTATTGATTTAATGCTATTGCAGTGACCTAGAAAGTGTTATTTCTCAATGAAAGATTGTGTTGTGTTTTTCCCATACAAATAAGCAGACTCAAACTCTTTTTGGGTTATTATTACATAATTATTGAAAAAGGTCTCCTTGCTGAAAGGCTATAGAAATTTTATATGATTAAGTAAAGTAAACCCTTGAATTGTATCTACCACAAAGCCTGCTTCTTCTATCGATAGCATTTTGTTGTTTGTTTTCTAATGAAATTTCTGGCTAAGGATCCCTCCCTTCTTTCATTCATGTTATTGAAACCTTTTATTACTGGTTGGAAAATAGCAGAGAACTAGACTTACTGCAGTACTGGTATTTTTGTGATTTGAGGTAGGGAACAATGAACAAATGTGAGTAAAACAAGAATAGATTCCTCTAGTGCAAATTAATCTTTCCAGTTTCAGTCACGAATGAAGATTAAAGTGCCAGATTTTCAAAAGAAAGATTTCTAACTGTAATGAAACAGACATTTTAAAAAATCATCAGTGTGGCCCTTCTTATAGATCCATGAGATCCGTAGCATATGACAGTTCAGAATAACATCTAAAATCTGTATAGCCTACCCCAGCTTTGCTACTTACTGATAATTTATCAGTAGGGAATGAAAATAAAGTAAGACTAACTCATCACACAGGCTTTCTTCGTGTGCAGTAAATGGGATCTTGCTCACTCGACTTTGAGTAGGGAACTGAAATGTAAAATTAATTAACAGGAAGAAATTATACATGAAATTTTGCAAAAATAGACCCACATTGACTTGAATTCTTTATACTCCTAGAAATATATTAACTTCTATTTTTCGTATGTCTCATTTGCAGATAGGCTATGTTTTTAATTTTGTTTTTAGTTCCATGGAACGAACATGGAATAAAATCCAATAAAAATATGAAAGCCATTGGGGGTTTCATAATTAAAGAAATCAAATATTTGAGATTCAGGTCTTGTAATGATGCTAATACTGTTTGTTAGTGATCATCTTTATTTGATGAGAAATCATGAAGAGATTCAACTTTTACAAGTTTTTAGCATTCTGAATTTTTTGAGTCTTCTGCACCACCAAGTGTGTTTTTTAGTAGTAGACTCATTACATGATGTTTGGTCAGTCTGCAGTAGAAGCAGAGGAAGTGGCTTTCTGTAGCTTGTTTTGAAAGTAAAGCTTTATGAAATCTTTCATAGTTGCCTTTACCACGCGAATGCTCCGGCTGGCTTTGGTGATAAGGCTTTTAGACATTTCTGAACAGAAAAGTTTCTTGGATGCACAGAGGTGGGCCACGTGCTCAGTGTTGACTTTACTGTTGCTGCACGCGCAGTTCTCTGGTAACTGCTGTCAAAGGTTCATGTGCAGTCATTCTCGCTCAAGTTGAAATTAGTCGTCCTGTTTGTGGTGTAGAATGCCATACAGCACAAACAAAAATGTTCAGTGATCCTCGTGGTTAATGTCACTGAGTCAATTATTTTGGCCACTGAGTGGATGAATATGTTTAGTCACATCAAATTCTGGAATAGCGTAAAAATAAAAATAGGAAGCAGATATTCTCTGCCATTGTGTTTATTGCATCCCTACTACCAAAGAGCCCCATGTATGCTCCTGACTTGCTTAATCAAAGTAAACTATATTACTAAATACTTTATAGTTCTAAAATCTTTCAAATAACTCATTGCTCACATTGATTTCATACTACTGTAGCATTTGGCATTAAGAGGTGGTACATGAAGTAAAATGGAGTATTATATAAAAAAACATGTATCTGATGCCTTTTTTCTGATATAATAGAAAGTGCAAATAATGCATGTAATAAAATTCAGAATATAGCCTGTAACCATTTAAAATAGTTTACAGCAAGGTGGAAAGAATAATACTCTGAATAGGATTTAACCAATATATTTAATACACCACTGCAGCTTCAGTACAAAGTAATGCTCACTTAAAACTACTCTCACACTGTCATTTTCCTCATTCCTTAAAGATAACTCATTATTCTGTCATAATATATTGCTGTAAAAGTAAGTGTATTTTGAAAATAGTACCGTTTTGTGAAAATTAGGTTTGATTTCTAAATTTGCCACTCCTTTTAAAAAGGGAAAATGTGTTAAATATTTTATTTGTCAGTAACTCTTCTGTTCCCTGTCCAATATCAAACCAGTTTATTCATTCCAGTGAAGAAGTGGGTTTTTTTTCAATGAAATATTTAATGATATGCTAAGCTGTGAACGTTTCTGGGGAAGTGTGATTTTTGTACCTGCTTCGAATGAATGCAGACACAAATGTACTTAAATTCCTCTGATGAATTCAGGTTCTTTGCAAAGATCTCACAGTGGGGGAATTTTTATATAATGCACCTTTATATTAACTTCTTTAGAGTGTGCACCTGAAACAAAAGCAGTAATTCTTTATTAATCCTTTAGTCAATAAAGGTCATGCATATCACAAACACAATGAAGAAAGTAATCAGCTCCCCCAAATTACCAGCTTGATGAATCAAAGGGATGGAGGAAACTCTAAATTGATCCCCACAGGCTGCTTCTGGTGAATGGCTGACACCACCTCTGCCACACAGACTGATCACGGTTCCCTTCCCAGGCTGGTCTGCTAAGCAACACATTTAGCTATAATCCAGTGAGTTTCTCCTTCATCCTTTTGCTTATTTATTTATTTACTTGCTTGGAAAAGCTGAAACATAAATGTGAAACTGAGATAGAGAATGAGGTCAAGAAACCAGCGAGATAATATTGTTTGCTGCTTTCTGCAATATTGAATTTAAGTCCTGTCTCTCGCTTATTAGAAATGGTAGGACAGGCTCTCTTGCAATACTCCTGTTTCCATCTCCTGGCCTAGGTGTGACTATTGTGACACATATGTCTAACTTTTGCGGGCATGATATGAAGAATGTTTTCTGCCTCTTCTTATATCAAAAAATTGGGAAAATGACTCCATTTTTCCAAACTTTTCAATGGTTTTTAAGTGAAGCTTTCTGAAACCTAGTTGTGATTCAATGAAGGAGTTTGTTTTATCAGTTAAAGAAGGACAAAGTCTCATGGCAGTAATAGGAATGTACTAACAGAAAAAAATATATTGTTATAGTTTAAAGACTTTTCTTTTAAATGTGCATAACAAAGTCTCTTCTTTTAATCTCTTGTTAAGCTACATAAGTAAAAAGTAAAAATTGTGTCTGTTTTAGCCTTCTTATGGACATAGTACATTATCCTTTTCCAGCACTTGCATTTCTGAAGGACATTTTATTGATTATTTATTTTTATTATCAGCTCTGTCTTTCACGAAAATATTTGAATGCTCACATTTGAACTTTGCTTTTTCTGGAAGCACCAAAGGGTCCTTTTACAAAAGTCTCTTCTGTACAGGGGCAGCTTCCTATCCTTTGTGTGCCATCAGAATGAGAGGAAATGGCCTTAAGTTGCATCAGGGGAAATTTAGGTTGGATATCAGGAAAAATTTGTTTACACAGAAGGTCGTTAAGCATTGGAACAGGCTGCCCGGGGAGGTGGTGGAGTCCCCATCCCTGGAAGTGTTTAAAAGATGTGTAGATGTGGTGCTGAGGGACATGGTTTAGGGACCCTGGCAGTGCAGGGGGAACGGTTGGGCTTGGTGCTCTTAAAGGTCTCTTCCAACCAGATGATTCTGTGATCAGTCTGATATGCCAGCTGAACAGGGATGTTAGGATATAATGTCTCTGCTGTTACGTCAAGTTAACTGTTACAACTCAGCTAACTGTTCCAATCTCATTGCATAGTAGTCATGAAGAAGCTGTGTTCTAGTTTTAAAGGACCAATTACGATTCTCTGCAAAAAGAGAGCTAGTTTGAATTTGGGAATGCGTGGGGATACTTTTCCCTGCAAGAGCTTTTACTAAGGGTGTTGGTGTTTTGTTTTGTTTTAATAGCATTTAACTATTCCCTACCCCTAAAATATCCTATTTATATTGCTGGCTATAATTGCCTCTAGTGCAGGGACAAAGCACGTATGGTAAATGTTAAAAATTTTAACAGATTAGATGTCAGTGGCATAGTGATGCATGTTTAATTACAATGAAAGGCAGCCATTTATGGCATCGAATGATCCCAGTGCTATCACAACATTAAAATGTCCTATGACCTGCAAATGTTAACACCTGTAGCAGCTGAGTGAGTTTTAGAATTGTCTAAGACTGAGGCAATGCTGCCGCCTAATGATGGGAGTATATAAGATGCAGTATAGCAAAGAGGTTTTTGCTTGGCAAGCAAGCTAGGTTTGTGACATCAGTTGAAGTCTATAAGCAAAATTAAAAGCAACAAAAATTGGCCCATGGCCTAGACTACATGATTTCATGGTGTGCCAGGCCTTTTATTTGGTTAAAACTTAAAAGCAAGCAAAAAAACCTCACCTTATAATAACTTGTGGGTTTTTTTCTGCGTCAACATAAGCTATGAATATAAAGAGAATGATTCTCCACTTTTTCTATGTATTGATAGATTATCTTTTTAATCTTTCATATATATCCTAATACTTATCATTATGGTAAATGTATCATTATAATATATATCTCACTATAATATATATCTTAGAATTTTTATCATTCTCTTATGTATCCAAATACAATTTTACCCTTAGTATTTTTTATTTCAGAAGAAATTGCATTAATGACTTAATACTACATTTATATATGCATCCCTGGCCTCCTTTACTTAGAACAGTTCAATCTAGTCTAGGGGCTAAGGAGAATATTGTTAATAGTATTACTGTCAAGTTAATTCATAGACCCATAAAGAGCAATAACACTTCTGTGAGGCATCTGCCAATGTAATCTGCGACAGCTTGTACACCCAGCAGATCAAAACTGGATCCAGCCCTTTACTACTTGCTCCTTTTTCAATGCTTCTGATAGATATTTCAGGTTTTGCACTATAATGAAACACAGGAAAACAGAGAGCTTGCACCAAATTCCTCGCATTTATTTATATTATCTCTTTAACGTGAAATGTTATTGAAAAGGCATATGAAATCCAAAGGTTGTTATTGATTTGTGCCAACTTACTCTGACAAAGGATTTCATGGCAAATTGGACAACTCTTGAACAACTATAATTTGGCAAAAACCAATAAACTGTAATTAAGGCATTGTAAAGGCATTGATTCAGTAACATCAGCCCATTAAATCATTATAATTACATCATAAAATGATTAAGGCAACAGAGTTAATGCATTTGAAGCCTGTGCTAAAGATGAATTTTTTTTTAAAAAAGTGCAATCATATTTCTCTTGTATGTGTTCAAGTTTTTTTAGTATTACACTCCTCTCAGCTGGGCTCCCTTCCAGCAATCAGCATCTTCAAATGTGTTCACTTCAAAGTGAGTGCTTGAGGTCTGAATCTCTCTCTTTTGTTTCAACCCAACAGGTGCAGGAGGTTGGTCTCCATCAGACAGTGATCATTACCAATGGCTGCAGGTGGATTTTGGGAGTAGGAAGCAGATCAGTGCGATTGCGACTCAAGGGAGGTATAGCAGCTCTGACTGGGTCACTCAGTATCGGATGCTCTATAGCGATACAGGGAGAAACTGGAAACCGTACCACCAAGATGGGAATATCTGGGTAAGTCATTGGTGTAAAATGGAAATCTCTCCTATAACAGTGATGACTGGTCACGTTTCTAGGAGCTCTACAAGCTGCAGCAGCTGTCAGGAGGTCTATTTCTGGATTAGCAAATCCCATGTGAGATGATGGAGAACCTGCAGATATTTTTTGTTGTTGATATTCCTCAATGAGTCTTTTATGCTTTGGTTTTGCTTTCCTTGACTTTTCTTTTGGCTAATTGCATTGAGTAAATGTTAGACACAAAAGTTGTTTTGAAAATTCTGCTCTTAAATATGACGTTGTAGAAGGTAATTTGTTCTTTCTGTGTGCGTGCGCTGGGGAGCAATTTTATCGTGTATGTATTGTTTTCTACAGAAGTGCCACAGGGATATTTATGCTATAGTAATTTCAAGAAAAAACATATAATTTGGTTTTGTTTTTTACGTTTTTCATAGATAAGATGCTAATTTCATTCTTGCTGAAAACAGTAGCCTTCCATTTTGCTGACAAAAACATGATAGCTGTTACTTAACGTGCCTGTTCTCGTAGCAGCTCTTTCAGATGGTTATTCTTTTTCAAAAGTGTACTTTGGAAACAGCAAAATGCTATCATTCTTTCTGCAACAAATTAAATTGATTAGCTATTATGCCTCATCAGGAAGATATTGTCAAAGCAGACAAGACTTAACATTGTGCTATTTTAGATTCACATTTTTGCCAGGTGCTTCTTTTATTAAAGTCTGTTATTAAAAATGAATGTCAAATATAGAGCATAAGGTGAATGGTTTTATCTGTATAAGAGAAACTCGTTTAATATGTGGAGTGCATAAAGGCAGTCATTTTTTATTGCAGTATTGATTTATTGAAAAAACCTCCTCCATGTGCCAGATAGGATTCTTAAAGATGGAGAAATTAAAGCCTGGGGAACAGACAGAAGCGAAGAGAAAAACATTGGGCACTGCTTTAGATTCCTTAGGACTTGGTGATATGAATAGTGTTCATCAGGCTGGGGAGGAGTTTGTGCTTAAGCTTGATAAATACAAGAAGTTTCTTTTTTAAGGCCACTTGTGTGTAAAAATACTCACAGCCTTTAGTGTTTATATTATCTTAGGTGTAGAAAATCTTCTTCAACAACTACTATTGAAATCACGAAGAATTTGTCTCAGGGGAATGGGAGGGAGCTATGCAGCTGGCTGAGTGAACAATATATAAAAGACAGTCAGGCTTAGGAAAAATCTGTTCTTAATACCTTGAAAGGAAAATCTTTTGGCACTGGGTGATTTGGTTGATTTAGTCACAGCTGTCTTTTGTTTCTGAAGCAGCCCACCTTTCTGAGCGTTTTGTAGAAAGTCTTTATTCTTGTATCATCTCTTAATACAGAAACACTGAAAGCTTCTCCCTGAAAGAACGTTTCATTTTTTTCTTTATTATCAGTTGTGTATATATGGTGAATTTAAGGGGAGTACAGTTCATCTGTTGTTATCATTGCTATCACTGCAAAAACGTGCTGAGTTATGCAGAAGTCTGCTGCTTCTATTTGGAATTCAAAATCTTTGGGATATACTTAGCAAGCTGGTTACTGCAGTACCACTATTGTTCATGTCCTGCAATTTTTATCCAATACTAGAAAAGCAGTTTAAAAGCAACCCTACCTCAGCTTTGTTTTTAAGAATAAAGCTGAGCTAGTAGCAAAAAACAAAACAAAAAGACTAGGGATCTTGACTCTACTTCTAACATGTCTAAAACAGCGTTGTTTCTGTTGTCAAATGACGTCTGAGCCTTGATTTAATGTTGAAAATACTGTGCTTACTAGCTGTTAATAAGTCTTATACTTCACAAGTTTCCAAGGCAGGGTAGGTGCCTGAGCATGGAGAAATACCGTTGTACTGTTGTAGTAGTGTTATGAGGAGACAAACTTCCCTGACATGGAAATGGGGCGGTGCAGAATTTCTCATCATATCTTCCTCCTAGTGTCACTCTGTACAAGAAATTAAAAGCAGCAGGAGCTATGAGGGCCAGATCAGACCACATGGGCCAAGTATCCAGCACCACTGGCAATTTATATCAGATAGCAGATTCTTCCTGACTGAGATGATCTTAAAAATCTGACGTGATTCTGGTGCCCTTAGAAATCCTCTTAAGGATTTAGTCTTTCCCTTTGAATTTGTACCTTTTAGAAGTTTTATTCACAAAAGCAATGTGCTGTGTAGCCTTTGATTAATGTCCCTCTTCCATCATCCTCATGCCTTAGCGTCATTGTTTCTTGACAACAGTAAATTTTAAATTAAATGAGAAAGTAAAAGAACACAGAAGTGCAGAGTTCAACAATATTTAATACTAAAGCAATTATGATATCAAATGACACAGCCAGAGGATGAGACATGAGAAACAGAAGGAAATAAAGCTTGCTAGATGAGTTGGAGAGACAGCGAAAGAGAAGTAATTTCCAGCAAAGATCTAGTTAGAAACAAACCGTGGTAATCTGCATAAAATGCTGAAGTGACCCCATCTGTATGCATTAGTCAGGGAGGAAAAGAAGTTCTATAATTACCAGCTAAGTAGGAGAGGAATCAAAAGACTCTCAGGAAGTCTGTGATGGGGAAAGTGCTTTCAAGGTGAATTTAGAGTAAGCTTTCCAGTTCTGTGAAATAGATTTTCTGACCCCACCCCTCCTGGGCTTTTGTATCTTTTCAATTTCCATGAATTTTAATGAGATGAGTGAATGTGGCCTCTTTCCATAAAATGCCTAGCAACTAGAGAATGTTGATCACCTCTCCTACCTTCAGTCTTGTAGTCTGAGATTCCGCTGTTGATAGGTCATGAGATTTCCCTTCATACATCAATCGACTGGGGTGTTTATTATACGCAGAATGTGTTTGTTTTGGTATAGATGCTCATTTCGGTTTCTACATCAATGCCATCTATCTATTTGCCTAACAAATGCATACTGGATGTGATTCTACTTATAATGTTTCTGTTTTCGAGCTCAGGTATAGATGATGTAAATGCCTCACGCTAAGCATAATGCAAATATGCCCTACAGGTGTAGTAAGAAAATGCTGACATCTTACGAAAACATTGAGACTCCACCCCAGTGAAGTTTGAAAGATGTAAATGAAAGCAGATTTGGGGTTTTTTTTTTTTACAGAAAATTGAGGCGGGGACCATGTGGCTGCTGCTTCAGTAGAAAGCAGTTCTGCTTTTCTGGTTTTGTTGTTTTTCTTTCAGTTCTAATTAAACTATAGAGTATTATACATAACATCTTATTTTGTAGTATTTTTATTATTGAAAAGATATTAAGTGATTACACAGCTCTCGCTATGAAAGGAATTTGATTCATCTGTTTACCTACTCTCTTGAAACACAATTTATTTTTTCTTTTTAATACTGCTCATTTAGTTCCTTTTTTAGGTGAAATAATCAGAAATCCAGTAAGTTAACTGTAAGATGAACTTTGCAATTTTCTTTTTTGACACTGAGGATCAACTTACTGTTTGAGAAATTCAGTCTCTTTGTTTACACTGTTCCTTTTGATACTGAAAGAAGTTAGTCGGTACAATGCGGTGGATTTAGCTTGCATAGGAAAATGAGCTCTTGGCATTTCAGAGTATTTTGACATTGTACTGAACAAAAATTCATTGTGAAAGGAAGCATAAGTGAGTTGGATGTTTAACTTTTACAAGCTGTAAGAGACTTCAGATGTTTAATACTTTTTGGGTACCAACCATCAGACAGACCTAAAGTATCATTTAATGTCTGGATAGGTATAAGGCAATCATCCATGCCTCTACCTAGCTGAAATGATGTGGGAGCCACCTTCTCAGCGTTTCTGTTCATCCTTATATGCTAGTTTTGGTTTGATTATTCAGAGAAAAGTCTGAAAGCCTTATCCCATTCACTGTTCCTTTCCTGTGCTCTACAGAGCATCATTTATAGCTAACCAAGGACTTGCTGAATACATCTTAGAGTACAATGATTTGGGTATAGAAGCTACCCAACAGATACACCTAACAATAAGAATAAATTCAGGCATTGACCTGCTCTGTTAGGACGTGGAAGAATTATTTTCTTTGTAGAAATTGTCACTGCTTTTTCCCTGAGAGTTATCTTATTTCCATGACCCTAAACCAAACAATATTTTATGAAGGAAGCTACATAAAAGTTCTTGAGTTTGATACTTACTGCTGCTTTCCTTTTTTGTGGTTGCTTTAAAAGACCTTGAGTGGAAACCTACATGACGGAAGGATTTGCTAAGTTAATGAGCTTATGGACCTGGATTTTTTTTTTCCCAAAAGTACTTCTATTGAATTAAATTATCTTATTAAGCCAATTTAGTTTATATGACGTTATACTGACTTGCAGTTATGGGAGGATTTAAAAAATATGAAATATGATTAGAATGGTCTGTGACTTGTCATTTGTTGTTGCTGGACTGCTACTATAATAGCAGATACTGTGCAGACTTTTTTAAAAGATGAGGAAGTTGTTTGATATATCAGTCAGTGCAAAAGTTTTGACTACTGTTTATATCAAGGCCCTGAAGTCTTTTGGGAATGTTGTGAATTTATTGTTGTTTTCTATTTAAGGATGCCCTGACCTATCCTGTCTTGAAAGGATTTTTATGTCTAGTATCTTGCTGTCTCCATAGCAATGCCTGCAAGGTGACCAGTGTCATTTTTACTGGCTCTTAATTCATCAGGTATTTTATGACTAGAAACACCTTTCCTAAATTTTAACTTTTCTCCACATGGGAAAAAAGAAAATTTCATTTTTCTCCTGGAATATCCTGTCTGCCTTTTCTTAATATTGTTATGCCTTAAGTTGCCTGGATATTGTGTCTCCAAGTCCCTGTCTTCCATAATCTTGCAGAGATTGCTCCCTTCGCTTGCAACTGCTAATATCACCTTTATGTGTGTATTGAGTGAATGAGGTGGTGTAACTCCCTCCAAAGTCGGTATGTCTCAGCACTTCACGCACATTGCTAACCTATATATTGAGGGCCCATGACTGGAAGGGAAGGGATGCTGGAAAATATTTCTTTTGCTGTAGTGGAACTAAACTCTCTTACAGCTCTAATGTAACAATCTCTGCTATTATGTCAAAATATAATAAAGCGTTGATAGGACACGTTTAGAAATTCGGGCAGTTGCTGACAAGGTATTTTTAGAAAGCCTGAAGAAAAGAACTTTACAGATAAACATTGATGCAATCCGGATGAAGTCTGTTTCCTAATCTCCTCTTCTCTGTAGAATCTGTTAAGAGAAATTGTATAAATTTTTAATGCATTTAGAGAAATGCACCTGGGGTTATCTGAAATATGACAAAATATCACTATGCCAAACGTTGTCAACAGCCACACACTGTATTTGTATTAATGACAGAAGATCTGATGGCCTTTTAAATGTTGGAATACAAAGATTAACACCAAATCGGGATAAACAGTAATGCTAGTTTAAAATCCTGACTTTTCTGAAAACAAAAAAAAAAAAATAGATGTTTCCAGGACTCTAATAATGTATTTCACTTGTGAAGCTACGGCCTGATTATAAGATCTTCTAAACATATTTTTGTTTAGAATTCTTGAAATCACATATTTTGTGTAGCAAGAAAGAACTTTAATATTGTTTTTAGAAGAAACATGAGTTCATGAGTTTGCTTATAATTTTAAATAACATTTTTCAAGGGAAAGATGCTGACATTTTAGGAATTGATATGATCCAGATGGAAAGTTATGATTTTTTTTTTTTTTCACTGAAAAGGTACTCATGCTATTTATGAGAGAAGGAGTCTCTAATTGTATTAGGCTATCTCCAGAGGCACAAGCAGAACTATTTTAATCATCACAGGGTATGCCAAGTAGAGAGAAGACAAATTGCCTCCTGGTGTGGTAGCAGACAATGTCTGAGCCCTCCCTCGAGTCTGTACAGGCCATTAAATAAATACAAATAAGGATAACATATTAGAGGTTAGCACTGTAGTCTGCTAGAGCGTTACCATTCTGAAGGATTATTTACTAATCTGCTGTTCTTCGCCTGAGGACTACTTGTCTGTGTATGTTAAGTCATCAAGTTTTAAGCACAGACGTCTAAAAGCAGGCACCTAAACCCTTTTTTAGCTCCAGATGGCTTGGTTTTCAAACACCTTATAGAGTATCATCATCCCTCAATGAATACAGCGCGCAGATCCTTAAGCAAGCCCCCAAGAGTGTGTTCGGTACTTAATCAGCTCGGCGACAACAATAGTCAGGGCTGAATAGTATCATGTCTCAGCTAACAAATCTTTCTAAGATGTAGGGTCTGTAGCTCATGCACAGCACTGAGCAAGACCCACGCTGGCCGCCGCACTGGGCTTGTGTGACGGTAATGCTTACGGTTCTCAGCTGGTATGTACGTTGCTGTATGTACATTCCATCAATAAGAATTTAAAACTCCTAGCACAGTTATGTAGGTTGTCCTCAATCCCTTCTCAAAAGCCTGAACACCTGCTTAGTTGATTGAACCATTCTTGAATTTTTACAGGTTCTCTGTAGAGACATATTTGAATGCATAGCTGCAGATCTACTGAATAAAATAAACTGTAACTATTTGCTTGCTGCCTGTCAGACCTCTTGTTTGGCTACCATGTACAAACAGATCAAGTAATTCATGTGGCTATTATTACAGCAGAAGGCCAGCATGTGTCACAAAGCAGATTTTTGACACTCCTAATCTTTTATTGTTGATAAATACTGGTTTTTATATTTTATCATATTGAATAAAATACAGATCTAGCATAGGTAGCTAATGTTCCATTTGATAAAAGCATGGTTAGTTATAGAAGCTCTAGTGATCTCCACAGATTTAAAAAAAAAATGTAAAAAAAAAATTAAATTGATGCAGATATTTGACATGCGTTAAGTTAGGAAATGTGAAGTGACACATCATGGGTCTTGCCCATTTACTTAATCATCAGGTGGCATTATTGTGTTGGGTTTGTGCTTGGTGTGGTTTCAGTAGTGGCAGTTGGGGCTGCCAGTGTGGCCTCTGTAAGAAGCTTCCTTGAAAGGGTGTCCCCCACCGCTGGCTCAAGTTTCAGTTTTGCCTCTGACCAACGCTGAGCAAATCACCACCTCTGTGAATAAACACATGAAAGAGAGGAAAGCTGTTTGTCAAGAGCCTTTCTTTTGGAAGCTCTCTTTTGCCTTGGAGGGGGTTGGACAGAGGGATAGAAAACCATGCAGGAGTCAACTATGCGGTCACCCAGGTTAGTGAGGAAGGGATTGGGGAGACATGCCAGAGCAGCTATTTCCCTTTGGCTCATGTTGGGATGGCAGCCTGAGACCTTGCAGTCCTGAGAGATTGCTAGTGGAGAAAAGGTCAGTTTGCAGCCTGTGAAGAAGCCCAAGCTGGAGCAGGGAGTCATGGAAGTGCCAATGCTGGAGTAGATGAAAGGGGCTGAGACTGAGGGCAGTTTGTCACTGGGAGAACAACTCCCAGTGGAACACCCCTGCTCTAGCTGGAGGAGTTCATGGAACACTGGCTTCTGTGGGAGGGATGCCGCTTTGACACAAGGTAGAACTGTGAGGAGAGTTTCTCCTGAAGAGTGAGTAGCAGAAGCAGCATGAAGTGAACTGGGGCTGACTGTGATCCCCCATCCTCCACTCCCTCCATGCAGAGTGGGGAGGAGTAGGAGGTAGCAAAGTTGGGCCTGGGGAAGAAGGGAGCGATGGGTGGGAAAGATATATTTAAGATCCTGTCATTTCTCTCACTGTCCTACTCTGAATTGGTGATTTAGTAGTGATTTTGTTGTTTAAATTAAATTGATTTTGTTGCCTCAAGTCATGTTTGTTTTTTAACCATGACTGTAATTGGTGAGTGAGCCCTCCCTGTCCTTTGTCTCAACCCTTAAGCCTTTTGTTGCATTTTTTCTTCTTTCCTGGAGTGAGTAGGCAGCTGTGTCATGCTTGTTTGCCAGGTGGGTCTGAACCATGACAATTATCTTAAAATACTCCTGCAGTGTATTTGACATACTGTCCTGGTTTTGCTGGGACAGAATCCTAGGCTGGCCATTAATGGTCTGCAGGCCATTAGCAGTGTGGTCAGCCAGGACAGCTGACCTGAGTCGGCTCACGTGTGTATCCCAGACCATAGATGTCATGCTCGTTGTGAAGGGGGGAGTTTGCTGAGGACAGGGGCTCCTTCTGATCTTGCTCCTCTTTCCTTCTCCTCCTGCTTCTCCCCATCTCTGGAGGAGCTTACTTACCATTCTGCTCCCGAGGACTGCCTTCCCATTTATGATGACCACTGTACATTCCCTGGGCTGAGTATAACCTTGTATACTTTATACTGGCATTTGGTATTATTCGGCTGTTTCATTAAATCTGTTTTCATTTCACCCTGCAGGTCTTTTCTCCTTTTGCCCATCCCCCTTCTCATCTGAGGAGGGTCACTGGGTGCTAGAGCAACTGCTAAACAGTTGGATTTATCCTGAATGCAGACTAAATGTAGACAGCTACATACTACACTTCTGTATGTAGCTGTCTGTAGCACTGTCAAAAAGCTGGTCTGCCAAAGACCTCCTTAGTTCCTTCCTATTTTTTTCTCCATGAAGGTGGTGAAACTCTAGAACAGATTGCCCAGAGAGGTTCTGAGGAAGCTGGACCAAATGACCTCAAGTTCCTTCCAGTCTGTGATTCTGGATGGCATCTGAAGTCTGCCTTGAAGGGTCAAATCAACCCTAATATATTCTCTGCTTCTGCCCTCTTTGATGGATGTGGTTTTCATTTCTGTCTGCAATTTATAGTTGTCTTGGGATGCATCATACATTATCCCTACAGGTTCGTAAACCTCAGATGTTAGTTCTAACTTGAAGGCAAAACCCATCCATAACACCAGTAACCTAATCACAGTTCAATATTTCCCTCTTAATTATGCATTTGCAAATTATTTAAGATCTGGTCCAGTAAACACTCCTGTGCCTAACTTAAAATGTTAAATTTGAAGTAATAAGACTAAGTGTTTAAAACTGAATATATGCGATCAGGGAGCATGTCCAAATGTGTTGGTACAATAACTGGAGAAAAGCAGCAGTGTCCTTACTGCAGGTGATAAAAAACCTTACTTAAATGTTAGGCAGGAAATGTTCTGTTTTCATATGCTTGGCACTGGTAAAAATGAAACTGAAAAAAGTTGTGGTGCATCAGTCTGGGTGCTTATCTGATGGATGTTTTTTAAAAGATTTTGGTATTCCTTTATTAATGAACAAAAATACACTTGTATCAGAAGAGCTCTTAAAGTGACATCGTAAATTTTAAAATCTTTACGTTGGGAGAGAGCTACAGACAGCATTTTATGTTCCTCTAGAATGTGCTTTCAGAATAGTCTAAAGGGTTGTGCTTGGCAGAACAGATGGATTTGTACGTGAAAGATATGGTTGTGGCAATGTCCATGAATTGAAGGCAGTTTGCTCTCTTGTGTTGCCTCTGAGGTCTGGTATGCAGAAAGCTTAGCTTGTAAAAGGCTGTCTCCCGTTTCCCTCTTGGCTCATTAGGTGTTAACTTCCCAGTGAAGATGAGTGCAATTAGTTAGCAGCAAGTAATGGTTCAATCCACAAACGTTTACTTTCATGTACATTTTTCGGCTTTTGCACCTGTGGAATTGTATATTTTAGCCCCTGGTCCTTCCTGGAGATTGGTACTTACTAACTGGGGAAGTAGCCCTGTACAGAAAAAAGTAGCGTAACTGTGGGAGACGGACAGTTTAAGACCAAATCCTGCCAATGTATTTGTAAGTGTCTGACTTCAAAATCAACACAGTTGCTCAGGTAAGATTAGGCAGAAGTATTTGCTGGCACACGTACATGTGATCTGAAGCCCCCTTAAGACTAGAAAGTAGACTCCCTCCGTCATGAAAATCACTTTCCTTTCTTTTTGCTGGAATTTTTTTCTTTTTTTTAAAACAGGGGGTAGAGGAAACCACATTTCTTTAGCAGTGTATAAACTGTGATCGGTTTCAGAGAAGTGCGTTTTAAGGGGAAGTTTGACAATGTGACTGTTGATGCGCTACATGTCTGTGGCGGTATAGATAACTTCAGCCTGAGGGTTCTTTAATTTGTCACCTTTCATGAGTAGTAAATTCACATTAAAAATATGAAAAAGTTAGGCTCAGGCCAAGAAAACTCTTCTGTGCTATTTCTTAAATTTTCTTTTTGCCTTTTTTTTAAGATCCTTGGACTCCTTAAGATAGAGAATAGCATATCACTTGACAGATCATATTCAGAAAGGTATATAAAGAAGTTCTTAACCTTTAGTTGGAATTTAATTCTTGTTGAGTTCAACAGAATACATGAGTAAATTAAACATGTACTTAAGATGTTCCTGAAAAGTGTTGCTTTTCATCATACAGTCTGTACCCTGTGGTATTTTACAGGTTGGTTTTGGGTAACAATTTGCTTGAAATAGTGACTGTTTTAGGTATGATAATATTTTTCATCACAGTGTATGCGCTTTAGAACACAGATTGAGTTAATCTTTATTAAAAACTGTTCTAGTAATGTGAATAAAAGTAAAAAAAAAAAAATTGCACTAGTTTCTGAATTGCACTACCTCAGTGTTAACAAACCTGCTCTTGTGAGGTATTACTGTGGATTAATAATGCTGTAACTATAACTTCTTGTAGACAAATAGAGGAAAATTTGCTTTACTTTGTTTCCAGTCTCCCTTCTGTGCCTATCCCATCTTTTTTACTTTTTGTATGTAAGTTTGACTGAAATGGCATAATATAAACTTACAAAGCTATCATAGGATTTACATTTGTGCGATTGCAAGCAAAATTGGTTCATATTGATCTTTAGAACCTGATTTGGAACCATTTTCCCCAAAGCTACTTGTCTGCAGCTCAAAATACCATGACAGAGGACTAAGTCTTGGCTTCTATAGCAGTAAAAGCTCAATAAGGGCTAAGTCTTGTCTTAGCCTTTGTATAAACTAGTTTGAGTTAGCTTGGTGATACCTTTACCAGTCGTGATCAGCTGACAATGATAATTTTTCTTTTCAGATGTTAAGCACAAAAGTCATTGGCTGTGCTGAATGCTGAGCTGTTCAATGTTAGTTTTAATAAGTATGTTTTCCAACGTGCTTCGCTAAAGTTCAGGAAGTGCTTGCTTAGGATTTGTCTCTGCGTTCATCCTAACAAGAGTACCCCCAGGAAGGAGTTCTTTCTGTTTGGAGGAACAGAAAGGTAGAAAATGTTAGGAAGTAGAGGTGTCACAATTGTTGTTTTGCAAACTGTTTTTCAAAGTATTTTTCTGAATTTGACTTACAAAATCAGCAATCAAGATCCTCCGTAAAACAAATCATGCGGTATTAATAGGTTTCTTACTCTCAGGTCCATTCTCTGAAAATGCTAAAAGAAGGTTTACACAATGAATCACCATAATCCTGAAGGTTGTTTATTTTCATGCTTAGGTCATAAACTAAGTAGATTATAGGAGGAAGTGACTTTAAAAAAAAAAAAGGCAAATACTTCAAGAAAGAATGACACAAACTTCTGCCCAAATCCGGTTAATTGCTTTTACAAAACTTCTTGTACTGAATGGTTTGCAGGACAAAGTCCCTTTAAACCTGACGTTGAAAGTGAGTGACTGGGAGGGGATGAGGAGGGAAAATACTTTCTTCAGCTCATCACTTATTTGATCTTATTTGGTTAATTCTTTTGAAACATTTAGGAGAATGAGGTCAATTTCTGATGTGTGATTTCGTTCCCTAC
>NW_010404202.1:353-28278 GCF_000710305.1 Buceros rhinoceros silvestris | reverse complement strand
ACACTTTGTTACAGTATTTAGTGAGTTATAAAAAAAGCTGATGATAGATTCAGCCTCTTTTTAAAACTTTTCAGCTTTATTGGTCCATATCATAGATTTACTGGAAACTGAGTACTGTTTTGTGCACATGCTTTTCCTGTTCCCATCAAGCCAGTCTCCTTAATTCATGATAGATTTTACCAGAGAGCCAGAAGAAAGAGAGGAGCGGAGAGCACTGTTGAACAAACATAGTTAAGATGTGCCTCTTTAAAAGCAGTATTTTCAAAGCCATGAAGAGTTCATATTTCTAAATTGGGTAACCCCCAGTGCTCCAAGAAATAAGGCAAAGACACTGACATGGCACTGTCGTTAAGTTTCGGTAGAGAAAATGAGTTCAAATGCAATTGGGAGCGACTGTAACAGAGACTTAAGGATTTTTAGACTTGAGGATTATGATTATATTACACTCAGGCTTTTTTTAGATACAAAAAGGATGGGACAGAGTTTCTGAAGCAGAGGTAAAGGACTAGGTTAGAATTTAGTTAACAATGAAGACATACAGACAGAGGTAAAACTCTCTCTGTGTAGGGGGAGAAAAAGGGAAGAACACATCAACACTGTGCCGTGTCAGACAAGACCATGAGAATTCTGCAGATATCAAATGGCTAAACCTTTATTATGTCCAATATATAAAAATAATAATTTTCAGAGGAGAATAAAAGAGGTCATTGACAAGAGTTTAATTTTGACTATCTCATTAGGCAACCTATTGATCAGATCTTTCCCCATATTTCATTTAAGTGTGTGACTAATGGAGTGTTTTTATTATTGCTTTTGTTTACTAGGAAGTTACTGACAGATGCATTAGTCCAAACTACTTTCAGATTCGTTATCCTATCATTATTTTCAAGGTTAGGTTGATAGGAGACTATTAAATGCTACTATCCCCACTTATCAAGACCCAAAGGCTGCTTATTCTTTCTCTGAGAGGAATGTGTTAGAATAAACTCTTTTAGCTGGAGAGATCTGCCCCTTCACAATAGTCTTCCCTTGAACAGCAAGCACACCAAGAGCTCTATAATAAAGACTCTCCCCAGACATGAGGTGGTGACAAAGTATCTGTCTCTCTTCCCTCCCCCCATCCCCTCCCAATTTGTACGATAGCTGTAAAAGCTGTAAAGTCCAAAATGATCGTGATTTCAAAGTATTTAAGCAAATACTGTTTTCACAGTTTGGTTTGAAGGCTTAAAGGGTCAGTCTTTGAAATCAGATTTTAAAAAATATTAATTTCTGAAGAGATACAGCCATTAATGTTGTAGTTAGACCATACAATTTCTATTTATCTGAGGACTGAAAACTCTGTAATAGCTTTATTGGAAAACCACTTTTATGTGTTGTATTGTACAAGTACAGTAAATGTAAAAAAGCTGCAGAGATGCACAAGCTACAGGAAAATAAAATTTCTGTCCCAAGTAGCAACTCGTAAGACCATGCAATGGCATTCAAAGCAACTGGTTAAAGTCAGTTAGCCTACTATAACGGTAATCCACACCCATCCTTCCCACAACTTACATTGTTACTTTAGAGTCTGGCACTGTAGGAACATTGTATGTGTCAACGTAGAACCACTCCATGAAAGTGTTGGAGCCAGCAGAGCATTAGCAGACAGATAGCTGTCTGGGAAGAGGTGATGAAGAGGTAAGCAGCATTTCCTCTTCTGAACAATGCCTGACCATGCGCCTGACCTATGAAGGTCAGGTAAAGCTGTCAGAGGTAAACAACGCTCACTGCAGCTTTCTGAATGAGGCATATGCATAATGGCATCCTTTTCTTCTAGCTATATTTTAATCTCTTTTTTTCCTCAGTGAAGTTCAGTGGTGTTCTGACACATGCTACAGCCATGGTCTCCTATCAATTAAAATTGCCCCTGATCTTTCCCCTGGTTTCATTCCACTTTCCTGTTGCTGTCAAAATGAATTACACCAAGTGTTACATACATGAGTACAACGTAATGGATTCAGTTTGTTGCTAACATTATTTTCTTTTCTTGTGGTGATTTTCATTGACTTTTCTCAGTGTTGTTTTCTGCATGGAAGGCAGGAAGAACTTTGAGTTGGGTCTTTAAACAGACTTCTGAAGAATGAAAAAAGACCTTTTGCACAGGGAAAGGGGCATACAAAGAAAGTGAAGTCAGAAATCATAGGCTATTTTGCTCTAGTGTTTTGGTGCTCCTAGTCAGAATATGGGGGAACATTTCCATTTTTCTTGTCTTATTCCAGAATTAAACTGGAACTTTAAGTAAAAATGTGGAAATTTTCAGATTTTTGAGGACATTTACTGAATATTCATGTTTCATTAAACCACCACCTTTTAGCTGCTCCAAAGAGTGGTATAAGCAACAACCAATCAAAATGAGCCTTAGGTCTTGAAACATTCTAGAGTGAAGGAAGAATATAGTAATGCATAAATTTTATTCTAGGGTGGTTTGTTTGGGTTTTTTTCCAAATAATGGCATTAATATGCTGAACCTGGTGCATTCTGGACTATGGTTCAGCATGAAAAAATTTGGATCTTTTTAAAAACCTGTGTGTGTGGCAGAGACACAGAGAAAGTAAATATCACAGATATGTATTACTAAACCTTCTTAAAAGAAACAGATTTGCAGGATCAGTGGTGAGTCAATGAGATGTAATAGAGATTCCAGTTCTCTGAACTGTGTTAATATTCGGTGTGGGTAGACAAAGTCTGATGTCACTGACTAAAGAGAATATCCTGCTGTTAGCGTTTACTCTGACTCGTTAAAAGCTGAAGTCCAAAAAACTGTCATGCAAACAAAAACCCTCTAAGTATTCCAGAAGTTTTTAGAAATATACTGTTAGTTTAGAATATACAGGTTTTTTTGATGCAGAAGTTTTAAAGATGGATGTTGTGGGTATTTGTTATACTAATTCTGCAAAGCTTTGCTAATTCAAAAGGTAATTTTTTTAAAGTTTGATGAGCAAGTAATGGTGGTTACTTCTGTCTGTCATTTTGGAAAATTAACATCTCCATACGAAGATCTCTTTGCAAGCTATGCAGGAGTTTACTTACGAGATCTGAAGTTTGAGATTAATGCAAATGTGAGTATTTGAATGCAAATGTGAACACCAGCTTTATATTAGAAATCATCTTTACATGTAGAAACAGGCTGTAGTTCTCCAGACTGACACTTATATACCTGAACCATGACATTATCTCTTTCTTTCTGCAATTTCTTGCATTGCATGCTGTGCATCTTTTATTTCATTCAAGAGATTAGTCTGGGGGTTAACACTCTGCAAGCCATTAAGTGGCTTTGGGGAATAAAATAATATTGTGGTATTAACTGCAGGTTATACAGAAATGCCTGATGCAGAAAGTAAGTTACAAGGGAAGTGCAACTTCTAGTTTTTAGTGCATGACCTGACAATCTTTGTATTCTTTTTACCTAGCTATAAGCACAAGTTCTTGTGAGAGTGAGAAACAAAGATGCATCATTTGTTTCTCCCACTCTTTCTGATCTTCATCTTTTTCTGCTGTTTTCACTCTTCATTGTATATTATTGCTTCCCCCTTTCCCTTGTTTCCATCTAGCAGTCAGTCATCTTTTCCCCTGGTCCAGAGAGCTGGCTCAGGCTCTACATTAATGTAGAGACAGAGCTTTTGTGTAACAGTTGTCTTTTTTTTACTTCATATCAGGGCACATCAGATCTCCTTCCATCATATCCCTGTGCCAGCCAACCTCTGATCAAATCACGGCAGCACCAGTGTGTCTGCTCTAAACAGTAGACGTATTTCCCATCTCGCTCACACGCTCACTCAGTTGAAACTTTAAAGGGTAAGGAAAGGTCATTCAGTGACGAGTTCCAGTCTCAAAAAATTTTAAAAAGTTGTAAATAACCCAAACCTGGATGTGAAGCGGCTTATTAACCAAGCATATAAACCTGTGTTGTCTTGTTTTTCTTTTTTTTATTCTGTAATGACAAATCCCAGATCTGTCTGCCACATCTTAAAGTGACAGGACCATGAGAAATGATAAAATTTTGTCTCATGTAGTCATTGCAATTAGTGTTATTGTCATACCTGCGAACCATCACTCTCAGTTTATCTACCGCTGTTCTTTTGTAATGCACTAATAATCTGTGTACACTCATGACTCAGAACGATGAACAGTAAAGGCTGTCATTCAAGCTGTTTGTTTCAGAGGAGTTTAACCTGCAGAGAATGTTGCCTCTCTGCTACTGGATCACCACTTTTCGTAATGATGGTGCTCTGATAATCTTATGTTAGGACCAGTTCATTTGCTGAGGACAAGATGACTTATAAAGCCACAAACTAGCTCCCTGGCAGCAGAAACAGCACCGATACCTGAAACTGTAGGAAAACAATATGGGAGTAGAACTGACGAGCAATAAGTGCTTGACTAAAGGCAGCTTAGCTGAAAATCGTGTTAAGAGCCAGATTTCATGTTTTATCTCTTAAAAAAAAAAATTAGAGGTAGCTTTACTACTTAGCACTGTGGAAAAATACTGCTGTGCCTGTAGTCGGTTTCCTCCTTGCGTCGCAAATGCAAGCCTTTCGTGTCTGGTCTTTACAAGCTATTTAGGTACTAATAATGTAAAAACTTCCACTCTGTGCATTCTAAAACTAGATTGTGGAAATTCTGCTTCTTAGACATATTAATCTCAGAAAGCTGTAGTGTGTAGACTTGTTTGTCGGGGTTACCGTGATGTCCTTTAGATCGACCTTTAATACGATAAATGAACTAAGAGATCACTGCCAGAATACATCAAACAGTCCTACTCTTAAATCCCATTTCACCAGCAGAATAATTGGCCTGAAAAATGACTTCTAGAGATTTACACTGTAATCTTCATAGAATGAGCCTTTACTGAAGCTATGGGAGGGAGGAGGGAGGACAGAGGACAGTCAGGTTTGCTGTATGTATGATGCTCTGTAAATGGCTGTTATTGGCATGAAATCAATATTGGTATTAAGCCAAAACTATCAGTTGACTGCGACTAAAAAAAAAAAGTAATAAACCTGCTGTAGCTTTAGAAATGTTATCTCAGGACAAAACAGAGGAAAAGACCTGAAGAAAGGAAATGGTGTATTGTAGAAGACAAAATTGTGAATAAAGAAATGTTATACATCTGCTTGCACACATAAAAATCTTAGTTGTTGAGATGTTCCTTTAAAGGCTTGAGCTCTTGTGATTAATACCATTTGAAACTCAGTTTTAAAATTCACCATCCTGTTGCTGTAAAAATTAATTTAAAACATTGCTTGTATAAATCTTGAAAGTATATCTTTTAAGGTGAAAAGACTATATTAACTGAAATAATCTGAATTTCCAACTTAAAGTGATTTGTTTTTATAATGAAATATGCTAATGATAACTTCCTAACTTGAAGTTATTGTTGAATGATGAACCTACAGATGTATGTACTGTGTAATTGGTGTAACTGCACTACACATAGTTTTTGAAAACCAAGATTTATTTTGATCCAGGTTTGGATTACATTCCTTAGCTGAGCCTTGTGCTTTGTTGTTTTATATGAAATCTTCTTTTATCTCTTATTTCACTAAGCACTGTGACCTTTATCTAATAATTTGAGTCTTGATTGTCCTACATAAATAGCAATTATTATAGAGGAATAGAAGATTCAAGATCTGTTCTGAAAGAAATTTGCTAAACCAGTCATTCAGTAAGAGAAACAAAGAAGTTCTCCTAGATAAGGTCATTAAAATGCTATCAAGCCTTACTCAATACAGAATGCTGCTTGGTCAAACTACAGCAGAAGTTGGATAGCCTTTGGGAAGAAACTGGGAAGCATTAAGGAGAAATTTCTAATGCTATATCAACAGAAACAGCACAAAGCTTTCAAAAAAATAACCCTTTGATTTGAGAAAAGACAATGCAAATTGGGAAGGACCCATTCCTGGCCTGAAGGGCCAGAAGTTTAATTAACACCGTAAAATGACGGTCTAAAAAGTCTAATGTTAAAAGTCCAGTATTAATGAGGAAAATTAGTGTTCCTAGGTACCACTAGAGCATAAACAGAAGCAAGAATCCAGAAAGATGACTGAAAATTGCTGCTTATATACAGGAACAGACCTGAACTCAGGATTTTAACACTGAGTAACCAGTACCTTGCAGTTACAGGGTGGACCTTCAAGTAGCCATTGTGGTGTTCCTGCTTGAGGGATGTGCTGAAAGGATGCCCAGCCACCAGTGGGATTTATTGGTTAGAAACTGTACATTGGTAATGACCACTTACAAGGACAAGATATTTTCTTCTTGAAATGAAGGATTTATCAAGACTTTTTCTGAGCTATCCATACATAGGTTGCAAATTGGCAACTAAAGGGGCAGACTACACTAAGAAATATTATTACTAACACTGAATGAATTTGATTTATGGGAGACATTTTGAACCTGAAAGTGAGATAAAGCATTCAGTACAGGACAGGTTTTGTTGAAGAGGAAATCTGCCATTAATCTTCTAAAAGGGAAGATTTTTCTTTCAGTAAAGGGAAAGATTTTTTTCTGTGACTAATGCAGCCTCATGGGGTTTATTGCTTTCGCAAGTTTTACACTCTCTCTAGCCACTTCTGCACAGTTTCATGCTGGGCAAACCCTGTAACTGCCATGGACAATGTCAGTCCTGAAATGAATATTCTGGAAAGGTCATACCAGTGGCTAAACAGATCTTCCCATCAAAAGAATACAGCAAAAGGGGAAAATGAAACAAAACACAACACAAAAAAACCCCGCAGCAAATCTGTTCATGCTTAAAGTAGTCAGGACAGCTCATCAATTGCTGCACAGCTTGTGGATGTTGTACTCTGAAAGGAAAGACATTGCTCATTAGTCTCACTTATTTGACAGAACTTGAAGAGTCCTTAAATAACTTCTACCAAAACCTGTTACCAAATTATCAAAGCAGCTCCGTATTGTGCGTACTTCATCAGAACCACTGGGTTTTTCCTTGAGATTAATAACAAGCTCCTCCAAGGGAAAGGAACAATTTCTCTCAAGATCTCTTGCATGTATCTGGCAGAAGAGAGCGAAGCAGGGTATGTTATAAACGTGTAAGCAAGTTGCAGAAGGTAAAATGCTAAAGAAAATGTTGATCTGTATGGATGGACTTGCTTATTTCCCAATAAAACACAAATCACCAAAAAAAAAAGTCAGAGCAGATAAACAGCAGCAGTCATTTTGACATGCCTTTCTGATAAAGCAGAGTTAAGGTGGTCTTTAGGAGTCACCACCATTTCTACTCATTCAAAGGGCGATGAACTAACTTAATTCAGGTGATAGTAGTTAAGGTGACAGACTTACTGCCACAGTTTAGGGTGCCTGTTTTTGTTGCTTTCCCTGATCTTGACTTCTTGACTCAACAAGCTGTTTATCATCCAGCCCCTATCTGTTCCCAGTGTCACTGAAGTTTTAGTGATGTAAATGCTGAAGAGGTGGGTTTAGATTTTTTTAAAAAGTTTCCAAGCATAGCTCTCATGTAAAGAACTGTAACACTACTTTTTGTAGGCAAAACTTATCAAACTGAGTGCTGTAGGTCCTCCCAAGCCAGGTCATTAAAATGTGTTTTAGAAATTAAGTGTTACTCTTCCAGAATCAGCTGTATGGGTCTGTTTGCATAAAATATCAATATTTCATTTGGGGAACTAACTATAGAGAAATATCTATTCATTTAACAATCAAAACATTTCCTGATGGTCAATATGATGTTTATTATGAATAAAATCACCTTCTAAAACCTCAGTTTCACAGAATTTTCCCATAAGCTAGTATAGAATGAATCTACAGGACAATTTTTACTCCTCATTTATCTGTCAAAGTAGCTTTCATAATTGCTATCGCTTTAGTGAGTGGAATTAATAGCTAATCCTCAATTTACATTTTTCCACAATGATAAAGTAGATTTGCACCCATTTTTACTCGTGAGTTATTCTGTTTAATATTAATCATCCTATCTTTTTTTTTCCATTGTCATCTAAGTAAGTTGAGACTGTGTTCCTTAGAGAAATGTGCTTTTAGCATTTACAAATTGCTTTTTGTCATTGAGGCAGTAGCAAGAGGTAAAGAGGAAAGGGTCACAAATGATGGTGGGATTATGTAACAACAACAGCTAGGTTATGCGAACAGGAATTACGCAGTTCAACCAGCAGTCCCTCTGAGCTGGGAGAATAATGTTCATGCCACGTCAGCTAACAAAGTTTCAGTAATGTGTGAAAGTTGCAGCCTGTTTATTGAAATGCATAGTATAGTAACATGTATTACTTTCCAAAGTATGGGGTTTTTTAATATTCAATGGATTTGACAAGCCAATTAACTGTATGGAAAACAAGTTCTCTACTTTTCCTAGAACTCCATGTCCTGCCTATCTTTTGGTTAGGCGCCTGATTGGCGCCACCAATGGAGATAGAAAAGTTATCCAGCTTTAAGTAGGGATCTTTTGGACATAGTTTTCAAGCATTTTTTCCTCCCAGAATTTAAATGGCTGGGAGACTTGGAAAAGTAGTGGAAGAAACTGAAGTATCTAGGGTGTCATCATAGAAGCATAAGCTGGTCCTCAGTATTCTCTAGGTACTATGGGGAGAGTGTAAAAAGCGGAACTGGCTTTATGAGATAGTGGAATCCTCTCCCCATCAAAGTTCAGTAATGTTTGACATAATCTTTCCAAGTCTTATTTTCTTCCTGTGCTCATGGTGTATGATGTGTTATGTGAGTACCACATCACCCAGGGACAGGAAGTCTGCTACATCTGCACAATAGCCCCCAGGCATTAGCATTTCTGCTGTGTAAAGACATCAAAGTAACAACAGTCTAGTGGGGCGGGTACTAAGTTTTGATCTTAGCTGAAGTGGTCTGCATGTCTCAAAGCAGCAATCTTGAAGATGGCTGGCTACAGGAGTGGGACGTTTCTTAAAACTAGCTGGTGGTGCTTTTGACTGGTTTTTATTGTATGTTACTTCTCTTAACTCTTGATTACTTTGAAATTTTCTGTTTGATTGTTTTTCCTGCTTTCCTACATCACTTAAACATTTCAGGACTATTTGGAAATAGAAAATGTCCCCCCCTTTTTTTTTCTCCTTTGACGGTAAAGGTACTTTAATTCAAAGTGAAGAATATATCATTTGCCAATCAAGCTAATTTGATCAAACTGAGGAAACTGATCTGCCTATAGTCAAAAGTACTTTATTGTTGCTACGCATTTGGGATGTGAATACAGTAACCTTAATCCACTAGTATGAATAGTAGTATAATGAAACCCAGAAGCAATAGTCATAGGGCCACCTGCTATATAAATACAGAGCAAAAAAAACCTTTCCTGTTTACATAAACAATTGTCCCTCTAAAACAAATAAGCAGGTAAGTAATGAGTAATTCATGTCTAAAGCTGGGTTTTTTGTCAGTCTGGTTTATGGTCACAATTTTGTAGCTTCACTGAAAGAACTGTGATGTTAATTAGCAGCTCTTTAATGCAATTTCTTCTAAATATGTCTTAACTGTTTTCACTGCATCACGTGATCTGTAACCCTAATGCCAGTTTTTTCTGCAATTTCTGCCAGCAATGTTGTTAGGTAATGTGGATTAGCAGCTGTGCGGTTCCTGACTGGGTTTCAACACAGGTGGAAATGATCATTCTGTTTCTGAGTGTGAAATTCTCATTCTCCCCAAGAATAATGAGAGGCTATGCTGACCTCTTCTTCAGTAGCGTGAATCAGCTTTCATGTGGAAGCCTATTTCTGAGCACAGGTGTGATTGTTTGGAGGTTTAAACTTGAAGTCAGGCTGAGACATGCCGCACAGAATGAGTGTGCTTACAATAGCCAAAAAGTGTCCCCTTTTTTCTGTCACTTAAACAGTGTGTTATGTAACTTCTTTGTGCCAGTCTTTTCTCTGAAGAAATCCAGTACTCTAGGTCATCACATATGTCGTCTTCATCCTTCACAGATCTCCCATAAACTCTTGATGCATTTACACTGGCTCTGAAAATGCCAAATTTAATTTACCTTCAACTGTTCTGTTTATGGCTGTTTCCCTGGAACTTTGTATTTTATGTGTCCGTTTTTAGGCTTGATTAGTGTTTTATGAGCCAGTTGCTCATTTTGATAATAAAACCTTTGCATTCCAGTGTCACCGACTATGATGACAACCACTATGTCCACCATACTAAAAGTTGGGAGAGCAGGGGAGGAAGGCAGGCTAGGGCAGAGGTGTTAAGTCTTGTACATGCTTTAAAGGGCATAAAAATCATGTTTTATCATCTGTGGCTGGTAGCAAGAATAACTATTATTCAGTGTTGGTCTAAGTGAATGGAACACAATTAAAAGGAGAGCAAGGCTAATCGTTACACTGTTAAAGAGTAAAATAGGGGGTAGATACATATTAACCTGTACGTAACTGAATGCATGGTGAAGTTGAGCGCAACACTTGGTCAGGTTTTAATAGTTTACATTGTCTTTCCCTTTTTCTGTGGCCTAATACTTAATTATTCTGTTTTAAATAATAATAAGCATATATGACTGTTGAGACCTAATTTGTTCGTTAAGTTTGGGTGTGCATAGAGATTGGCTTTTGTTGTAAGTAACTTGAGAGTTCAGGTGCAGAGAAAATTGATTGATACTAGGATGGTGAATAGTGTTGGGATGATTATGCAGAGACTTTGGATAAAAGGAAAGCTCGACGAATTAGTCAGCAGTAGCTGTTTCTCTCCAGTAGCTGAAAGATGTGTTGTCTTTCATTTGTTGTATAAACACGTCTATTGCATTAACTAGAGGATTCGTGGACTGATTTACAGCACTGCCTAGAGAAGACTTGAAGGTGTCATGTAGGGCAGTGCAAACATCATCTTCGTCTCAAATTTCCATGCAAGTACTTTGGTTCAGTTCCATTTGCCTTGGAAGTTAGTTGTGAGCAACCAAGTCATGGTGGTAAAGGTTTGCTAATGCAAATATTCTCACTTCTTTTATATTTAGTTTCTTGAGGGAGCAATCCATATTCATGCACTTCACAAGTTTTTTAGTATGTATTTACATCTGCCCATCAGGGCCTCTGATTCTGCATAAGAATGACATGAAATTACAGAGACCACGTAGGATTCAAATGAAAAGTTACTTATTAATGACTGAAGATTTCAAATATAAAGTCTCTGGTTGTGGTCACATTCCAGTGGTTCTGCTGAATCCTTTTTGTGGATTTTTTTCCAGTTTTTCTCCCCAATGAACCATGTACATCTTTAGGAAGCTCAGAAGCTTTACCTTTTTATGTTTCTGATTGCTGGGATACCATGAGCAACAGCTGGAAGCTTCCTATCTATAACTGTCTCCTTTCTCATGGTGTGAAAGGACAGGGAATGATGATAGCAGACCAATGTCTGGCCCAGGCAACCCTTTCCCAAAACAGCCCTGAAACATGCAGGAAGTTGAAAAAGAGGAACAAGTTTTATTCCAGTCAGAAGCCTTCTACATAAACAAGGTAAAATGTCATTAAGCACCAGTAAATACTAGGCTTCTGTTGAGGATGGAGTAAAGCCTCATGAAAGATTTCCAATACCTGTTCAAAAGTCTTTGCAAAATACTCATTTTATATGATAAACGCACCAAATAGAGTTGTAAACCACAGTGAGGAAAATAAATGTGGTGCGCAGTACAGTGGTGGTCTCTGGATGTGTGTTTCAAGCATATGAACACAGCAACATACAAGTGCCAGATGGTGGGGATTGGTTATTTATATTTGCCACGTTGGCTGAAAATCGACAATGAGATTAAAAGTTAATAATGGCAGAATGGAAGGTTATACCTTGTTTTGTGGGTGGTTTTGTTGGTTTTCGTTTTGTTTTTGTATTAAATAAAAAAATCCCCCCGACTTTGTTCTCTGCAGAGACTCATATTGGAATCCATCTCCATTCATAATTCAAATGGGTTTTGAAGTTTTCCCTTGTGGACAGTGTCTCGTATCAAAGGATTTTGCAAGTGATTTTGTATGATTCAACCAAGTTAATGGTCTCTGCTCCTATGAGACACAACAAAACTTTAGTAAGGATTCTTCCAGAGAGCCTGGATATTTTGGTAGTTCTGAGAAACTAAGCGTTTTGACTGTGGCTGCTGAGGAATTGTCCCTGTCAGCTCAAGAATCGGAGAGGGAGGGAATGGTTAGAACTGAAAACTTGTCATTCCTGTTTTCTATCATTGCCTAAAGGCTGATCTGCGTTTCTCTCAGACTCCTAGAACATTTTTTTTTATATCAAGACACTGATTTTTATTGTCTACAAAGTGACTATCTAAAGAAGGGATGGTCCTTTCTCCTCCCATTCTGTCATTTTTAACCTGTGCCCTGATTCTACATCCAGCTGCAACAGAGCTTTCTCCTAGTCCAGGCTTTGGCTGCCCTTTCCTGCCCAGGACAACTTTTGGAAGCAGATTGAAACCTCCATGCTCTCCATCAACATGGCAGCCTACAGCTGCATGATGTTACATCATCTGGGTGCACAGCATCCTTGCTACCTGAAAGCCAGTGCCAAGATTGCTGTCCAGGACAGGGTCGAGCCAAGTGCTAGGTACCCCTTTGCCTTATTGGTTGTTAGGGTTATTATAAAGGGCCTTTTTCATGCAGAAATTGGAGAAGAATTGAAAATAAATATTCTCATAAGCCTATTTTCTCTCTCGATCTTCGGTGTGCTTTGCTTTTCCACTGTTTGTGCATGAAAATAATACTCTTTGTTGCTGTTCTTTTTTTTCTTTTTGTGGCTGTTAGAAATCCACTGTTGGAAGAACATCCCAAGAGGAAGCACATCAATACTTGTGTTTTGTACTGGAATCATAGTGTTACTGTAACATACTTATAGTGAAGTTTTGGTATGATCTCAGAAATTGAGAGGCTTCTTTAGGAGCTCTAAATGAAATAGAACAAAATTAGGAGGTAAACATGTTTCTGTCACAAATTATCTTATAAGAAGTTAGCTTTCATCGTGTTGTCAGGAAGCAGCTACAAATTTTGCAATTTGTTGTCTAGTGCCAGTGTAGTTTTATGAATGCTCTTGAAAACACTCTACGGGGAGTTGGATAACTACTGCTGGTGAATTTTGAGAATGATTGCAAAGCTTCCTTCGTCTGGTGTGTTGGGATTTTGGAGGAGGAGAACTGGAGTCATCTTTCTGAGTCCTTCATGCATATGCCTTTTATACATCCATATAAATTTCTATGTATTTAGTATACTATGATTCTGCCTTGTCTAGTTTACCAGCTATTGTAAGTCAGCTATTAACAGGTTGGAAATAGAAGTATGTTTCTTTGGGAGAGATTGAGAGAACAATAACACAAGAATGAGAGTATGATTTACTCTGTATTCCTTCTAATATGAAACTTGACTGGTCTATTATAAGACAGTTATTATAGGATTATAGCATTATTTAAGTATATAATATTGTAATATCAAAGGATAATAATAAGTGCTGTATAAGCATCTGGGAATTACCTTGCACAGTTGTCCAAGTCCACTGCCCTTCCTTGGCTACTAGTCATTTTCCCTAGCACTGCTCTGCAAGTAAAGCAGCAGTCTGGAGACGTCAGGTGGGACACATGTGAGGGTCCTGCCTTTAGGCTGCTGGGTAGGCAGCTGAAGCCCAGCTGATGCCACATCAGCTGCCCACAGCAGTACACAATTTTCCCAATTGAGTATTAAACAGACTTCTAGGATTATAACTACTAGCTTACAAACTATATTCCTGCAAGCACAGATGGCTGTCCAAGTACTCTTTCTTAAAACCAAAGTAGCTCACTTTATTTTGTTTTTCTATGGGCAGTAAGTCAAATCATCTTGTGAAGGTAGTGCAGGCACAGGAAGTTGTGCGTTAAAAGTACGTTATCCACTTCTGTGCTAATAAATACGTATGAACTGGAGAAACTGGAAGCTTCCACCATGGTGGAAGGTCAGCTGTAAAGAAAATCACAGGAAAACAAAATAAAATAGAAGTTTTAATTCTCCTTTTTTTCAGCTACTGTTCTGCAATTACTTCACCTTGCTAATATTTCTGGAAATAGCTGAGTGCAGTATATGTTGAGGGAATATTACTGCCATACATTCCAGTGAGAAAATTTTTATGCATTTCTGGACTATATTGTCCTATTTTGCTGTCAGCTTTCCTTGTACAGGTGAATGTCTGTTTCTTGTCTTGCTGTTTTCCATGTGAAATAACTTTCTTTCTGTAAATCAAAGTTCTTTCTGTGCTCTGGATGAACTATCTAACATCTTGCAGGTTCTGAGATCACAGACATATTATTAGGACATTACAAAATTTTTGGCAGGCATCACTTGGCTGAGTGGAGAGAAAAATATTACTTTTAATTTCTCATAGTTGTTTTCTTCTTTCAGGATAGACACAATTTAAATGTTTAGTAAGAGATTTTTGAGGCTAAATGTGGAAGATAAGAATCACTGTTATGTGTGCAACGAGTTTTGGATATTAATAATGGCAAGCTTTTTAATATAAGCAATTATACTTTGCTTTCCTAAAATGCATACTTTTCAGGATGGAGTATCTACTTGTTATTGCCTGTCTTAATCTTACATGATACATATATAATGTTAATATGGTGCATTATTAAAATGCTTTACATGTTTAACTCCAAAGGGCAGTATTTTATAAATGAGAGGAAGTAGTAGTACTCGTAAAATTCCTTGGAAACATTTTCAAAACGCAGATAAACTTTGACAAAGATCATGGCAAGTTGTTGTCTATCATGTCATTTATTTTATGATCAATATGCATTAAGTTCCCAAATTTTTGCTTTTTCACTAGCAAAGTGAGCCCCTTTATTCCAACAAAAAAGAATCTTAGCAAATCTAAAGAAAGCAGCACTTGGAGGAAAAAAACCCTCAAGATGCTCTTAGTCTGGTTTCTCAGTTACATTGTGATGTGAGGAAAAAACTACAGATTCAGGTAATTTAATGGAAGACATCTACCAGCATCTAGATCAATAAAGTTAAATACTTGATGAAAACAAAGAACATGTTTCCTAAAAACACACCCCCTCCCCCCCGCCCAAACAAACAAGCAAGCAAAAAACCCCCAAACAACCAAACCACACCCCAAAACCAAACAAAACCACCCTGTTATACCTGGCTCAGATGCGAAGCTAAATAGGGTACATCACATCATGAGTACAGACTGGTAGAAGTGGAGCAAATCTTTGCGTCGTAGAGTCCACAGATGAGAAAATGGGATTCCTTTTTGGATGACAGACTTCTAGTTGAAGCAGTGAATGAGAAGCCAAGGAAAACATATAATCGTCTGTTCATAAAATAGGGCCTTAGGAAAAAGAGACAACAGTTAGATTTTTCATCTCGAGAACATTTGGGCCTGATGATAGTCTCTATGCAGAAGGCTCCTGTTGAGCAACTAATTTACATTCATACCTGGATTTTATGTAAGATGTTATTTTGTTATAGAACTGTAATAGTATGATATATTAAAGCCTTAGACTACAGGAGGACTTGATTGAAACAGTAGGAAAATTGGAAAAGGAAGAACGATGCAGCACTAGAATAGATAAGATTGCACTATGATTGTTCTAAGAATAAAATAGCTGCAGTAACTTATGTTGGATTTGAGGTGTGGACTGGCTGTTTTCTGTAATCTGTGCCTTGGGGAATGCTGTTGGAGCAGTGGGCTAGGGCAGCCATGCAATGGTTTGGACTTACCCTGGGAATGGCACCATCACACCTAAGACAGCTCAAGAAGTGATACCTTAATGACACCTCTTACCCTGTCCTAGACAGTGTAAATATGTTAAATCTGTCTACCTATCTTGAAGGCGGGTTAGTAATTTTAGTGTAAATCTCAACAGAAAATGACCCTTGGGGAAATAATTGATATACTTCTACATAAAGCTATCTGGCATTTGAACAGAAGCACTTATCTAAGAGAAGTATCTGCATACTCTAATCAAGTGTACATAGTTGATTCTGTCTGTTGTATGAAATCTTCAAGCTGAGAAGTTCAAATCAGAAGGTTGACCAATTTATATTTTGTTACTTTCTGCTGAAAACTTACTTTTGATAAAGCTACTGCTTTTTCTACCAGCACTCGTGGTAAATGTTAGGTGTTTTTAAACCCAAAGCTATTTAATTTCTTTTGTGGAAGAAATGATTTGCATATCAGTGAGGGCAAAGGAAGAGTTGAGTGATCTTAGAAGATTCATTAAAATGTAAGCATTTCATCTAATGATGAAAACTTTTTGTTCTATCGGGAATTAGAGTTTCAGAATATTTAAAACTACTCTTATTCAATATGGACGGAGCTTGCCCACAGCAGTGGTTTTAAATCTGCTGTTGAGACTCAGTCTAAAATTTACTAGACAGTAGGATAGCTTTTGGTGAAATGTATGCAGACTGACATTGTTGGTCAGTATATCATTAAATCAGTAATATCATTAAATGTGTTGGGTTTTGGGTTTTGATAATGAGAATCTGAAATATGGAATTAATACAGTCATGTATTCATGTCTTAGATTTCAATTTAAAAAGCGCTTGGAGATTCCTCTTACAAATGTCTGAATTACAGTACAAAGGATCAGTTCTTGATTTCTTGCAAAAGCAACAATAGAAATAGAAATCAAATTTCTTTTCAATACCTCTGATAGTCAAGGTTTAACTAATACTGGATGCATTCAGAAAACTTTTCAAATTAGCTAATAATTAAGATGCTTCCTGCTTTTTAATCCTTAATTAAATTAAAATTATTGACCATATCTTATTCTTTTAAAAATAAGTAAAGAAAGGGGAAGTAATTCTTTTTAAACTCAGTTTTGTCGGATTTTTTTAAGGCCCTTCAAATAGATCAAACCCAAATCTGTGATTCCAAGGAAAGGAGTGAGTCAGAAGCTGGTAAGATTGGTATATCACAGAACTTTGAGAGAACCGGAAGTGGAAGGAGGATCCATTTAGATCTTCTTTTAGATTGTGATTTGGAACCAGACTTGAAATAGTAATAGTAATTCTAAGCACTACATTAGCGCTTTCTGTAGGTATCTATGACTTGTCCCTAGATCTCTGAGACTCTGGATGCTGCTGCACCTCTTCTTTTTCTACCACAGTCCCAGGGCCTTGAAATGATCTGACAAATAGGAGTTTTACCTGCCCTCTGGTAACAAGATGCTCAGTAGCTCCCTCTTAGACCCAGTATGCCAGAGACACAGTAATTCCAGTATTTTTGAGTATTTTGGGTAAGTTGTGGTTTGAGGTTTCTTTTATTATTAAAAAAAAAAAGTTAAGATCGAGGATTTCTATGCTTATCTAATGTGAAGATTTCTATGAAAGGGAAAATGTAACAACCACTACGCTCCTGTGTCCTTGTGTTAACAATAGTTATGAAAGATACTTAAAATCTTCACAGTCAAAGTGTTCTGGAATTGCAGGTTCTAACTTCTGCTTCTATTTAAGTTAACAGCAAAACTCGTGACTGGGTGAGCATCCTTCAGCCTTCATAGAGTAGCAGTGAAGGACTAGAGCTGGTTTGTATTCCCTGTTTACAAACGTATTAATATTCTGGTTTATGGCAGTAGCCTGGCTCAGTATCAGCTTTGAATTTCAACTCTGGAGTTTGTAATTTCTCATCATGTCCTCAGACCATTTGATTTAGACGTTGACATCTTCCTCCCCATAAAATGGTAAGAAAAGAAATTAGTTTTCACATTAAATTGATTTCCTGAAATTCCATAAGACTGCTCCTCCTTATGATACTTTGCTAACAAGTTAATGATCCCATTTATTTCTTAATCAATACACAGCAAGGGACCCCAGTGACTTACCTCTCAGGCCTTAAAAACATCTATAATTTTAGCCTCGAGGATGCTTTAGAAAATTGGAACATGCAATCATTTTTCTTCTCTGCTGCTGAAGAGCAAATACTTGCAGTTACAGAGGGGTGACCTGTTAATGGTGTATTTGGAGTCTCAAAAATTGAACAGTTCGGAGTATTTTTGCTGTGTCATATTGGGAGGACAGATGGTACTTACTTTATGTCCTGAGTAGTAATTTGATATTTCTGACTATTTATAAAAATAATAAAAAAGGCAGGGAAAGTTAATTTACATGGAGCTAAGCAATTTCAGTTGTGATTTATCTGTACAATAAAAGATTGCTGCTGTATGAAAGAAAGCTACAGAAATTGAGATCTCCTCCCTGTTTATTGTGATGTAATTTGTAATTGGAGTTTTTGTATGGTAGCAGCCTTATCCAAATGAAGTGGAAACCCTGCAACCAGCATGAAGAATTAATCTGCTATTGAAACTTAACTCACCACTATACAAAGCATTTTTGTCTGTATTTTATAACTAGCATTAAAAGACTCTACTTAGTAGACATCACACGTGAGTCTTGGCAATTGATTTTGATTTAATTTACTGCCTGTCATTAATCCTCGAGCACTGTGAGAGTATCCGTAAAAGTTCTAAAGTGGACTCTACTTAGTAGACATCACACGTGAGTCTTGGCAATTGATTTTGATTTAATTTACTGCCTGTCATTAATACTCGAGCACTGTGAGAGTATCCATAAAAGTTCTAAAGTTTCATCTTTTCTTGTTCTTGTCTGCTTTTTAAGTGCTCAGGACTGCAGACAGACACAGCCATCTGCCGCTCTCTTATCTATAGCTTCTGAATGGGAATGACAATGGATGCTGCATTCACTCCTTAGTCTCCATAAGAACAGTCACTCTGTAAATGCACACTAATAGACTCTTCTGTGTTGGACCAACTTAAAAACCATGTACTGTCTTGAACAGTCCATCCGTTCTTGGTGCCTCACAGTAACAGGGCACTTAAGCAACTTTAAGCAACGAATGGCTCTGACTCCATGCACTGAAGTGCTTTACTGGATCAAGTTTATTTCATGGGACTTCTCAGATGAGACAGAGACATAGGAGACAGACTGGTATGAGTATGTTTCATCAGGGCACAGTTGTTATATCTAGTAACCAGATTTATATTTACATATATGTATAAAACCTAACAAAGATACCAGGAAAAAAGCTTACTAAAGAAGAAAGGTGGCATAGAGGAAAACTAGAATAGTAGTTGGGGGTGGGGTGGGGAAAAGACTGGGATAAGTAAAAATACTTATGCAAATGAAAATTAGTTTTGTAATTTTGAGTCTGGTGTATTGATTCTGTCCCAAAGCAAATGCAAATACAGAATTTAAAAAGCACAGTTTCTGTTTATAACCTGAGCTCTCTTCACCTCATGGGTGTATGGCTCCTGCCTGTATCAGATCGAGCTGGAGCAAAGAAACTGTCTGCGCAGATGCATGGTCTCTATGTCCTTTCCTGAAAATTCAATTTTACCAGTCCTTTTTGTTAAATTTTACTCCTGACTGCCACTGTTATTCAAGTGCATGTCTGTGAAATATTCTACAATATGCCAGCTGGCTGAGCTAGCTGTATTGTGTCAGAAACAACCTCTTGAGCTCTCCACCCTTTTGCAGTAATGCGGTAAGAGAGGAGCAAAATCTGTTCTAGCTTCCCTCAGTTATGTCCTTTGACAGGAAAAGTTCTTTTCTAGCACTTGCTAATGCATGCAGGTGGTCCTCCAGTGTGTGGTACGCATATCTTTGCTGTGCAGGACTATGTGGGAGTGTGGGACTTGATTTCCCTGTTCTAAGATCTTTGAAATAAATGGATTGCTTCAGCTCGCCCAGAGTCAAATAAAGCTCATTGCTGGGCACCTGTCACATGGTAGGGACATCCCCTGGGGAAACAACGATATGACATGGATGACAGTCACCTTCATGAGATAAGCTACCCTTTTCCCTACCTTTTTACATAATAAAAATTTATGTTAATGAGTTGGGGTTTTTTCGTATGATAAACCTACATACATGTAATGAAAAATTATTTAATAAAAATGACCCACCCAAGAAAAAACACTTTCTTACATCTTTAAGTAAAAATAATCTGCACTGATAAAAGGTGTGTGAATTAATGCATAAGGATGAAATGACTGTTGGCAAGATTTGCAGTCTTTTGTAATAAAACTAGAAGAATTAAAGAAATTCTAAGAGAAATTCTAAGAGATGGAAATCCAATACCAAAAGCAACTATGGGTCAAACCACCACCTGTCCTTCTCTCCACTGTAGTACTGTAGGACTTCAGGAAGCTCTATAGTTATTTTTGATCAAAATCAAACTGTTTGACAGTTCATACAGTTTTGGGGTTGTTTCATTGTTGGTTGTTTTGGTTTTTTTTTTTCGGTGGGGGAGGGAGGGCATTGAAGGGGGCATGAGATAGCAAAACCTCAACTATAATACACTAGGTCTGGCAGTTTTAAATACATGTAGGACTATAGAAGTGCAGATTGTCAGACAAAAAGCCTTGCTATCAGGAAATTGACTTTCCTTGGTCAGAAATTGGTGTTCCTCTCCGGTGGACTGGAGAGATTAAATGACAACCCTGGCAGTGCAAATGTAAAGAAGCCAGAGTAATCCATTTCCGGTTTCTTTTTTTAGCTAGAGCCATGTAAAATAATTCTTACTCTGTATTGTATTTTAGGATATGTCTCAATGTCATCATTTAGCAAGCAAAAAATTCAAATTAATGATTTGAATCCTATTGGTTATATTCACAGTTCCAATAGGTTATTCATAAACTGTTTATTGACAGTATTAAAACTGAGAGATATAGTTCTTTACGTAAGTTACACTTTGGCTGTTTGTACGTAATCATGAAGTGCAGAATCCTTGAAATGTAGATACAGTGTCAAACTAAAAGCTAACACTAATGATCGTTAATTTTGTGTTTTACAACAGTGGTGTGGTGAGTGCTTGAAGTATCAACCATAATGACTGTTCTATTAAATGTCAGAAAATTCCTGAAAACTACCAGAAAAAAAGGCATATAAATTGATCCTACTTCAAAACTGAAACATATCTTGGTAAAACTGTTCCATGTCACTGCATAACTGCAGCCCAAAGTGACAATGTTCAAGTCATTGTAATGCTCTTCCCCGGTAGAGTGTCTTGTAAGAGGTGTTTCTTGATGCCAAATGAGATAGCATAGCCAATTCAGATACCCTAAGTTGTTTCCCTTCCCAACCTTTTTCTGACGTTGGTACATATCCTGTATGAATAGACTTGGTGTACACCACTGAGGAGGCTGGCGGGAGCAATGTGTGGTCAGTGCTTGGCTCGTGATTGCTGGTTACAGTCATGCATCTGTTATGTTACCTTGTAAATACTAGTCTGTAGAATACAGATATGAAAACCTTGGTGGTCTGGGAAAGGAAGGAGAAAAATCTAAACTACAAGTCCACAGTCTGAGAGAGACACAGAAGACGACAAAACAGAAGAGAAAGGGCAAACTAAGCTGTTTGAAGACTGATTGAAACCTGTGTAAATCACAACAAACTCTGATAACTCAGGTTTCTTTGCTAATTATCCCATGAATGTGGGAGAGTTCCCACGAAAATCTTAAAATGCTCTTTCTTCAGCGACTGGTAGGACACGACATAGTACACAAAATAGACCTCCTTAAGTTCAAGCTGGATGGGTAATAGCTATGTAAAATTATTAATCAGGTTTTGAATATGTATGATTATTTGGGGGAGAACATTGAATGTGTATGTAAACGAGTGATATAAGCTCTGGTTGGGGCAGCATACGGGGTGTGGGATTTGAGGAAGAGGTCCTCCTTGCACCCAGCACTGATAAAACAAAGAAAATGCTGCTTCTTAACGCTACATTGGTGTTAAGGAGTCTTTCTTCTGAATTTTCAGTAACGTATCTGCTGCCACATTAGCTGTCATCCAAAAAAGCCAGCTATGAGAAGAGCTCCTGTACAGGGTGCATGAAAAACTGTATTTAATGATGTGGGGTATTTTCCTAATCTTATGAGTATTTGTATAAAGGGATCTAGCTCCTGTGTACTGCAGTATCATGTATTTTCCACATCATCAATGGATATTATTTAGACACCTTAGTTTTTTATTGTCTTTTGGGGCTATAAATTGACGTGTTGGAAGAAATTTAAAAAATGAGAAACCTAGTACATTTTTGAATTTTGTGGTAAATGAGGTACTAGTTAATTGATGAATAAATTCTGCCTGTGACTGTCTTCAGAGGTTACTGTGACTGTTAAGTTGCTTCACTTGCATCAAGAGATACTACCTTACAATTGGTAACATCATCAGTCTTTTAGTAAAAGCAAGACAGAGAAAAGCAAACTTTTTTCTTAGTGATGAAACTCCGTGCTCTTTTGAATGCATGCTCTGTTATTTTACTTTGTAAAAATATTCACACCACACTGAAGTACATGAAATGAGTATAAAGGCATAGCATTAACGGGGGAAAAATGTGTGCCATTAATAGACATCCTGTACCAATGTATAGGACTGCTAGAGGTCTTTTTGTGCTTAAAGTAATGCAAGCATAGCAACTCTCTAATGATGCTTGGCAAATACAAGCTATTGACTGTCTTTGCCTGAACATCCAAGGCTTGTTCAGAATCTCTTTGCTAATTGCATTATTTCTTTTAAGGCCAAAATAGTTCATGCACATTTTGGAACAAATGATTTCAGAATCACAAAATCATTTTGGTTGGAAGAGACTTTTAAGATCATCAAGTCTAACCGTTAACCCAGTACTGCCAAGTTACCACTAAACCGCGTCCCTCAGCACACCATCTATATGTCTTTAAAATATCTCCAAGGATGGAGACTCCACAATTTCCCTGGGAAGCCTGTTCCAATGCTTGACAACCCTTTCGGTGAAGACATTTTTCTGACCTAAACCTGCCCTGGCGCAGCTTGAGGCTATTTTCTCTCTTACTATCACTTGTTACTAGGAAGAACAAACAGATCCCCACCTCACTACAACCTCCTTTCAGGTAGTTGTAGAGAGTGATAAGGTCTCCCCTCAGCCTCCTTTTCTCCAGGCTAAACAACCCCAGTTCACTCAGCTGCTCCTCATAGGACTTGTTCTCTAGACCCTTCACCAGCTTTGTCGCCCGTATTTGGACATGCAGTATTAAACTGTAAATTAAACACATGCAAGGAGGATAGGGAGGGCCTGTGAAAAATGGGCTGCAGCACTATGAACAGAGTTGCCAAGAAAATATTTTTTGGTAGCCATCTGTCTTTTTCATGTGAACTCTATTTTTTCTGATATTAACAGATGTTTCTGATACCTGTTTCAGATTCCATTTTTTCTAGATTTGTAATGTTCTAAAGAGTGACCTCCTGAGCTAATGGATTAGATGTCCCTATTCCTGCACTTGCTATTTTTTGTGCTTCATAGTTCTCTTTACAGCTCTAATAGTGTGAAGTGTGCTGAGAAGGTCATGTGCCCTGCAGTTTGGAGACAGCCAACAAATAACATGTGTCATTTATAAACCATGTGAGATTGGATCAGTGCTTATCCACACCAGTTTCAAAGGTTTTATGAAGGCTCTCAGCCAGATAGCTGCCCTTATGTTGTGATGAACAGTATAGGGCAGAGAATCTGCCTCCTGTGCTGGCTTAGTTTGATGCAACCAGAATGGCAACAGTTCTTATAAAAATTGATCATAATTCATAAACTGTACATAAATTGTTCACATCATGAGTTATATCAAGCCACTACCATCATTATAGTACAGGCAATTTTGTGGTGACTACGTGTTCTAGTCAAGTATTGATTATAAGCAACCAATCTATTCTAATATTACAATACCTCTTAAAAACAGGTTTCCTTATAGCACTTACAGCATGGTTTATTAAATTACTTCGGTGAATTATTTGTAATTTTCATTTTTATTTATATTTCCAATTTGCATTTGCACTTGTATAAAAACACGTTTACCTTTTATCTTACCATTCTATTTCTCTGTTCCAATTAAGTATCTGCATACCTAAGGTAGTCGATACCAATTTTTCATGATTGCTGTAATAAATCATGATTCATAAATGAAGAAAAGATGCAAAGTATTTCAATCCATATACCTCAGAAGACACAAAGATATACTGAAAACCCTGTTGTGCTTTTTCACTATTCTGTATGCTTCCAAATGTGAAGATCCTGATTGTTCCCTTTTGGGTGCCTTTTTTTTTTTTCCTTTCACACTGGAGAGAAAATCTGCCTGTTTCTGCTTGAGGGGTGTCATTTAATTTAACATTTAATGAAAAAGCAGATTTTATGCTATTTCCTGCAGAGGGGCAGTCAAAACTTTGAGCTGTTTGCCTTCAGTATCAGAATTTCAGCATGAGCTATCACTTTGCATGAGTGTTTCTGTGCTTTCACACTGCTGTTTCCAACCCAGCTGCTTTCATCTACACTGACTCTGAAACAAGTCTGAACCAACACATAGACTATACAAGCTCTATGGGGGGAAATGGAAGAACTGGGCTTGTTGAGCGAGAGAAAGCAATGACATATAGGAAAACCTGGTAGACATCTTTGCATATGTGAAGGAAGCTGTGAATGAGAAGGAAATAAACTCTTTTCTGTGTTAACTAGGCGTAAAAGAAGTTATAAGTAGCAGTAAAGGAACTGTAATTTAGACATAGGAAGCTCTTTCTAACTATAAGGATAATTAAACATGCTAGTATTCTCCTTAACAACCCGTAATCATATAACTGAGAATAAAGCACATAAGGATGGCAGGAATTATTGTGGCACTGTTGGTTCTCAGTTGCTGCAGGGAACTGGATGTCTCAAGCTCTCTTCCAGGACTGTTTATATGGCTATCTCTACAGGTACTTGCTCCAGAATTTGACGCAAGGTGAGGAGGAACCCAGCCTTAAATATTTTTTCCGTTCCTGCAACTAATGAATTTCTTCCTCATACGCTTTTCCTGTCTGGAGCCTTACATTCTCTTTCAGCCTCTTCCTGAGTAGTGCTCCTAGAAGGAAGGAGGAAAAAGAAAAAAGGGAATTTGCTTAGTGGCTGTAATATCTCCTCAATTTTTTCCTCTTATTTCTAGAAAACCGTGCTCTATGATGATGGTGAAATATTGGTGTGTTTTGGGTGTAGTCTTTAGGCATATCTGCGACGGTGTTTGATGCAGCCATAACAGCAGCGTTACTTCTACAGCTGTCAATATTCAGTAGACTTATTCTTACAATGAAAGGTACACATATTTTTAAAAACAAGTTTCTAAGGATTAATCTGAAACAGGCAAAATGAATTAGAATCTAATTAGAATCTAGAAAAAAGTGAGAACTTGTGTTTGCTATTTTTTTTCATTTCAGTATCATTTACTGGAAAGACATTTTTTTTTTTTTATTTCTGGATGTTGAATAATCCAAAGTAAAATAAAATCATTTTTCTGTGATATGGTGAAATCCAAATATTTTCATTAAGCACTGATGGATATGAAAGTAAAGGGAGATAATTTTGGACAGGAAGTAAAAATTGTTTTGGGGGGAAGAAAAAGGTGTTGTTTTTCTTTTTAAAAAGAACCCCAACAACAGCTATTAAGCTGTCTGAGAAAACAGCCTAGTGTGATTCCGTCTTGTACTAAAGTAAAAGATAACAATCCTGAAACTCCTACTTCGTTCCCTGTTTTCACTTTTTAGCAGTAATCCTCAGATATGATGCTGCAGACATGTGGCTGTGTTTTTCGTGTTACTAATGAGCTAGTACTGTGGATTATCATAATCTAATTCTGCACGATTCTGGTGCTGTCTTGACTACCTAGAATTAAAATAAAGCAGAAAAAGAAAATCATAACCTGAAGTCAGTTTCCAGGGAATTAAACATGTTGTGTCCACTCCCACCTCCCCTTGGAAAGGAAGAAAGCAGCACAGATGTGAGGAAAGTTCTTTTCCTTTTATATTCCAATGGTTCGCATATTCTTTCAAGAAGAGGTGGGTTTACTGCAGCTCTCTGCTAGTGGCTTGGCTCAAACCCACTTTAAGCTCACCACTTGCAAGATTTCCAAACTATCCAGGCTTTAGTGGTCTGAGATGGACTTCCTTTGATTTCTCCTGCTGGGGACTCCTGTCTTGAACAAAATACTTGTGCAGCCTGATAGACAGACAGGAGATGGCGTTAGTGATAGTCTAGCCTAAGGGGCAGAGCAGTAGCCCGACAGGATTCTCTGGTGTTCCCTGTGTCTACTGCATGCGACAACAGATTTTGTACTAACCATCTGTTCCTGTGAACCTTCAGTTAAGATGAAAGCTGAAAAGTTCTCTTTGTGAGCCAGATAGAGCATCCTGTACTCCGGAGTACATTTTGGCTGGCAGTTGATGTGCCATCTTGAAGCAGCTGCAGATCTCCTCAGGAGACAATTGAACTTCAGTTTCCCATGTTCTTAGGGAGTGTTAATGTACTGAGCTATGGCATAAAAGTACAGCACAATCATTTTTTCCATCTCTTTGTCCCATTCTTTCCTACTAGTGTTTTAATCTAATGTTATCAATCTATTTTTTTTCTCTATCTACTATGTTTTTAATCTAATGTTTTGTAAATAATTTTCTTCCCTGTGGTATTTTTTGTCTGGTCCAATATGTCAATGGAGACACATATTAGAGCTCCAAATATGGAGATGAGCTCCCTGTAAATATGCCAGTAGGTGCTTTGCACGTGTTTGGAATTTGGTTACCTGTTGCGTCTGATTTACCTAAGCACGTACATAGATGAATGTAAGTGAAGGTTGTAGGTTTCTGTGTGACAGAGCGTACATAATGATTTTAAAATGTATTTCACATTTTTTCACACTTCTATTAAATGATTGTTCCCAGCAGGGAGCTGAGCCATAGAGATGGTTTTGATTTCTGCCCAAGCCCTGTTCTAATGAATTTTACGGTTTAAAAAAGATTTCAGAGTACTTGCAACTCACTCTCCTAGCATTTACCTAAATTGTTACTAATTTGTATTCATTTCTCTGCTATTATATCAGCTACTTACAGAATGAGCATATTTTACAATTAAAAAGAAAAATTGTATTTTATATTTTTTTTAAATTGCTATTAAATCACTTCATTTTGCCATTATTACTTGAGCTACTTACATTTAAAAAATAGTGGAATGTATTTCCTTTGCTTTTAGGGCATAAATCAAGAGGGAATAATTTCTGGGAAGTCAACTTGCTTTAATTTTTGTCCTTTGGCCTGGTGAGGTATTTCACTTTAGCAGTGGGTGTTAAAACCACTTCGGTTTGACATCCAAATGTATAGAAAAGAACACGTCCTTAGAGAAACGGCCTTTGAACTCTCAAATAGGAAAGAAAAGGTACAGAAGTTATTCCTTTTTCTCTTCTTGTACCCTGTACTTTAAAAGTTTGGAGCTTCATTTTCACTTTTTAAAAGCATATATTTGATCTTGTGATAAATGTTATCTCCTTCTAAAATCATAGTGAAACAAAGCACTGGAACTTTACTAAAGAGCAGATACAGAAGCACAGATTTAATGCTCTCTCTCATAGTTAGAGCTACAGGGAATTAGTCTGCACTAGAGTTTTCTTAGCTTGTGTTTCCATCTCCGCTAGCCTCCTGCTGTAAAATTTGAAAGTACGAACTTTTACATCTTCAGTGCCCATGTTTTCCTCCTTGTAAAGCAAGATGATAAAATTCCCTACCATCAGGAAACCCTGTACATTGAAGATCTTCAAAACCAAAGTTACATGTTTAGAGGTATTACATGTGAAACCATACTGTTTTTTATTTTCCTGAAAAATCTTCTCTTGTGTCAAACAATAAAGAGAGAATTGTATAAAACTACAGCACACAAATTCATCACTTGATAGATATTTTGGAAGTATTTTCCATTAACATCCATCATCATCCTTTCTTTGTCACAGAACAGAGGCTGCTACACGAATGAAACGGTTAGTGAAAATGTTATAGTGAAGTTCATTTGTCTGCATTCTTCTACTGCTCTAACATTTTTCTTCTCCTTTTCCATTTAACCAAATAAGGACAAGTTAAAAAAA